>NC_057799.1:595777062-595786415 GCF_018294505.1 Triticum aestivum
AGACGAATATGACGTCACGACAAGAGATTCCATTCCCTTGAGTGTGTATATGCAAGGGGGGAGGGAATAGAGGCACCAGGAGAAATTTTCTATGTGTGTGGTGTTTGTGTTGGTATGTGTGCGTGTGAGAAGATAATGAGACATGGGGGCAGAGGGTGTGTCACCGCGTGAGGTTCGGTGGGTCGAGGTGAGGCCCTTCGTTCGGTTCCGTCCTGTGCCACATTGGTCGGCCCGTGACGCATTTAGGAAGACCCATGGATGACTAGTCGTACAAGACAAAGATAGCAGAATTGTGATGGACTCTGTGTCCACTGACAAAGCCGGCTAGGATTTGTAACCCTAGGTTCTCGGACTAAGGTAACCCCTTTATCTCTGATATTACTATTCATCCAACCTAACTTTAAGGGGCATCCTACAGAATGCTCTGCTAGAATCGTACTCGTCGATTAGGAAGAGAGGTGTGAGATAATGCGTGAGAGACAGGCTTAAAGATAATGTGCGTACATGAGACACGTAGGCAGGTCCATGTATATAGAAAGGGTCGATGAGGATTGTGCGTGTGTATGTTTGCGAGAGGAAGAGTGCTTGTGATAAAGGTTAGTGAAAACAGTTGTAAATGGTTACGAGAGGGAGGGAGGGTTATATCTAGAGCATGTGTGCGAGAAAGACACCTCGGGAGAGAGTGTGTGAGCATGTGTGAGAGACCACCGATTAAAGATATAAATTGTATCCAAATATTATGATGGGATCATGATATTTGCAATTCGCGTAAGGAGCGGTCATTGATCCATCAGACATCTAGATTCTATCGAATTTGAGCATGTCTATGCTATTATTCGACACAATTGATCCACATAGTTAGTATTTTGAACTCCAGACAATGCATCGCTTTAGCAATCGAATATAAACGTGAGTATAGTTCATGTTGTGTGTGTAAAGCACATTATACATACGAAAGTTACACAATGGACATTATAAATAGCTACCTATGAACTAGCATACATTTGAATTCAACTTAAGGTGGTTTAAAAAAATCAAATTCAACATGAAGTCCATTCAATTATTTGAATTTGATATCATGGCATTTGTAAACCATAACTAAATTATGGGGGCACCAATCTTTGCTCTGATTTTGTACATAATAGCATATGTAGTCGTGTACAAAATAGATTCAAATTTAGCTCCTCCATTCCAAAATAATCGTAGTTATAGGATTTTCAAGTGTCAAAATTTCAAAAAGAAGCGGATAATTTAATGAGGTTTTCAAACATACAAGGTCAAATATAACGTTGTCTATTTAGGTCAATCCTCATAGTTCAAGAGTACTCTAAACGTGAATGCTTGTGTTTCAAAATTTCGAACGAAGCGCCAAAAGAGCCTCTACTCGCCCGAAACCGCGTGAGACCAATGTTTGGTAGTACAAGTAAATTACTTTTCTAATAACTCTGACCCGTGAAACCTACCGGCCCGACGTCCAAAGGTCTAAACTGGGGTAGGTTTGTAGCTTCATCTAGACGCCACGCAACCGCATCCGAAAAACATTCATACACAATGGCCGCCTAAGCACACATGCGCGCGGCCGAAATCGCTCCCGCCCACTATTTGGGACACCTGGGATTACCATCCTACCCCCGACCCGCAGTAGGTTCGAAATTTAAGAAGGGGGCAAAGTTTGTACTTTCCCCAAATTTCAAACAAGCGCGTCCCATCTTCTGTTCAAAAAAAGCCACAAACAAGCGCGTCCCAGACCGAAACATGGTTCCCCCCACCCGCCCGATTCCCCATTCGTACTCCATGGGCGCCAAAACTACCTCTCCACCAGCCGCGAAACCCCGGCGTCCTCCGTCCCCCACCCCATCCCACCCATCAACCGCCGCCCTCCTCCATCACGCCGGAGCCGATACCCCGACGTCGTCGTCCACCGCAACCTCAACCGCAACGCCCTCCACGGCTAGTAGTTGAAGCCGAGGCCGAGCCATCCATACCCAAGCCAGTTCAACCACGCCGTCCTGCGCCTCACCGCTGCCGCTCCAACTTCGCCACCCAACACCGCACCGGAGCTGTTCCTGCTACCCCGTCCTTCGCCGCCTCGGATCTGCTTCCCCTCCGCCAACATACGGCCACGGCAACACAGTCAACAATTTGGCCATGGGTTTGTCCAAGCCTGCACCCTCCAGAACATCGGTTTCCCCGGTAAAAAGAAGAAGATCGGCGCAACATGTGGAGGTGACCACACCGGCAACCAAAAAAGGTACTCCTCTTCCCTTATTCGTGCAAATCTTCGGCTCTGCTTGCACGGTATTCATCCCACAGAAGACACTAGTTGACCGCTTCTTCTTGATACTAGATGTTCCTAGTAACTCGCGATGCACAAGATTTCTCCTCATATACTATTTCACCTTAGCTAGAGGTCCGCCGCCCCCCTGAATTACAATTTCTGGCCAGTCGATTCCCAATTAACGGAAGCATTCCCCTCCGTAACAGGCGCTAGTACGCCTATTACGCCGGGGAAGCAGCGCCTTGGTGTTTATCTTAGGGGCGTGTGCGGCCTAGAGCTACTGGCGCCCGATCTGGAGGTCGGCCGGGATTAAAGGGATGGCCTGGGGGCGCTGCCAAGCACGGCGGTGGTGTGAGGTCGATGGGAGGGCGGGGCGGCGGAGGCAGGGGTCTGGGCCAGTGGTTGCTGGCGGTTCGAGAAAGATCATCAACAGTGACTGGCGGGAGGTAGACGAAGGCCATCTGCCCGTTCCTTATAGATCGGACAGTTCATTAAAAAAATCGACTGACCTATTTATTTTCAGTCGACTGTTATCTTAGATATGACCACATGTGGTGGTGTGCTGGAGGAGTACCTGCATTTCCTGTGCTTATATATTACAAAATCATACGGAGTAGAATCTAATTTTGTTTGCCATGCAATGTTGTAGAGCTATCGTATGTCTCCTGTCATTTATTTTTCAGCCACCTGCTATCTGCTACTTTTACAGTGCACTAGTTCTGCACACACTTCACCCTTACTCTCACTATTGTGTTTTTATGCAAGGGTATTTCAGACTCTGCTGCCATGAGAGAAGCCAAAAAGAAAAGAGAGAAGTCGCTCCAGCTTCGTATGCGGGTAGGCAAGGCACGTTACAACGCTATAAAGGGTGCAGTGTCAGCAGATGGAGACGGTAAACGTAGCTCTGGAGTTGATGACCTCGCTTGCAATGAACCACCATCCCATGTGCTTGCTTTAACTTCGCGGTGTCATATGTGGTTGCATGTTCCATATGGTGTCTAGCTTGTATTCGAAAGGCCGAAGTCGGTAAGATAAGGAAAGCTATTTTTTTACATGAACCACCATCCCGTGAGCACCAGAAGACAAATAGCTAGTCAGGGCACTGGCCAAGCCAGTGACAAGCCCAACAAAGATAGGCATCACCTGGAAGCCAACTAAAAAGCTGCGATGGTGGCGAAGCAGCCCGCCTCCCACCAGGCTCTCAGGTCCTAGATGATCATGCTCACCACTCCAGCCGGATGTCTAGCTTGTATTGCTTCCAATTTGGTTAAATTGCATCTGCTTAGCTTACACATTATACCTTTGAATATGACATACCTTTCTGTTTTTGGTACATACTAGTACATCTATGTATTAACCATGTTCTTACATCAAACTAATGTTCTTGTGTATCCCTCATCAATCACTTATGATGAGGCAGGCAGGCAAGGGGACTACTCCTCATTTAAAGAATGCAGCGTCAGCCTCCCGACATGATTCTCAAGAAACAGAAATGCTAGATGAAGATAGTGAACGTAGCTCTGTAGTTGATTACAACATTTCCCCTACACTAGCATCGCAGGTGCTTGCTCTAACTTGGCAGCATGATATGTGGTTGCATGTTGCCTATGTTGTCTAGATTGTAATTCTTCCAATCTGGTTAAACTGCATGTGCTAGTCTGCTTAGCTTATACATTATACCTGTTAATGTGACATGCCTTCCTGTATTTAGTACATAGTACATCTGTCTATTAAGCATGTCCTTACATAAAACTATTGTTTTTTTGTATCCCGCATCAATCAACATGACGAGACACCTTTAGTATATGCAGTGCAATATTAGTTGCATCTTTCATATGATTTATAGCATGCGCTGCTTCTAATTTGTTGAAATTCCATTTATGATGGGACGCTTTTAACTTGGCAGAGTCATATTGGTTGCATCTTTCATGTGGTGTCTAGCTTGCATTGCTTCTTATTTGCTGGAATGGTTTCTGCTTAGTTTACACAAACAGTTGTGAACATGCCATGCCGTCCTGTTTTTCATACATATTCCATCCTGGTATCATGTGTTTGCCTTACATCAAAGTAGTGATTGTCAGTATCATGCATGAATGAGTTCTGAAGAGAGAATTTTATTGCTTTTTCTTGTCGGTTTTACTTGACAATTCAAAATCAATAAAGCGGAAGGAAGTTAGCAAGGCAACGGATAAAGGTGCTCCTTCCGAACGGAGGGCCTCTACAGTTTCTACTCCTCCACACCCCCAAGATGATTTCCAAGACAACACATGCATAGACACTCAACAAAGCTGTGTTTATGATGAGCACGTCTCCCCTAGTGAAGCATCACCGGTGCTCCCTCTAACTTGGCACTGTTATATGTGGTTGCATGTTATGTGTGATGTCTAGCTTGTATTGCTTCTAATTTTGTTGAATTCCATCTGCTTACTTTACATATTATACTTGAATAAGACACGTGTTCCTGTTTCTAGAACATACAATATCTATCTATCACACCATGTTCTTACATCAAATTACTACTGTTGTGTAACCTGCAACAATCACTTATCATAAGACACGTTTGACTTCGGAGTGTGATATAGGTTACATCTCACATTCTTTTCTAGCTTGTACTACTAATTTGTTGAAATGGCACTTATGACGAGACAGTTTTAACTTGGTAGAGTGATATTCGTTGCATCTTTCATATGGTGTCTAGCTTTCATTGCTTCTAATTTGTTGAAATGCCTTCTCCTTAGTTTACACATCATAAGCTGTGAATATGCAATGCTGTGAATATGCAATGGCACTAATGACGAGAGACCTCTAACATGGTAGTGTGATGTTGTTTGCATCTTGCATATGATTTATTTCTTGTACTGCTTCACATTTGTTTAAACGCCATTTATTATGAGACACTGTTAACTTGGCAGAGCGATATTTGTAGCATCTTTCATATGGTGTCTACCTTCCATTGCATTGCTTCTAATTTGGTGAAATGTCTTCTTCTTAGTTTACACATCATAGTTCTGGTTATCTCTTCCGTCCTGTTTTTCATACATATTACATCCTCCTATCATGTGGTTGTCTAACATCAAAGTTCAGTTCGTCTGCATCACGCATCAATTTGTTCTGAAGAACTAAATTGTTATTCGTTTTTCTTGTCGGCTTGACTTAACATGGCATAGAGAAAGAGGAAGAAACACAGAATGGCAGGGAATGAGAAGCGGATGAATCCTGCAGATTCTGCTGGTACTGATGGTGCAATAGAAGGTCAAAGTCCAGCGGAAAATTCTACAAACACGGCATCCCATGCTACACGAGTTGCAAAAAAAGCCAAACAGAAACAAATAGCTGCCACCAAACAAGCAGAGACAACCCTAGTTCTTGCAACACCTACCACAGTACTACCAGCTGCACGACTTACTCGTGCGTCAACTGAGCTAGCAGCACGTTCCCAAGCTCCCTTGCCACCTGACACTACTTCCCAAGCACTCTTGACACAAGACGAGTTGGAAATATCAGATGAACCTTCTGAGCTTCAACAGCAAGAAGGTAGTTGCTGGAGTCAAGTTACAGTTGCATGCTTCTTTATATGTAGTCTCACAGTTTGATGTACACTAACACTTCCTATGTTCGTTGTTGGACTAGCACCTAGGCGCAAGAGGAAACCAACATCAAGGATAATGCTCGATAGGTTAACTAAATCTAGAGGAGGAAGAATGGAGGTCCGTTTTGAGGCAGGTTTAAAAAGGCCACGTGATGCTACAGAGTCAGCCAAGTTAGTATCAGAGGCAGCGGTTGCCGTTAGGTGTCATGTACGTATCCTTCGAACATGGATTCAGTACAGGAATGACAAAGACGAAACCCAGTTCAACACCTTCCTCGACCATTTATCTGTAAGTATGGTTATGTATGGAAACTAGTAATATCGTCTTGCTCTGTCCCATACTTTCTAGGTTGCTGATAATGAGACTCCCATAATTTTCAACAGATGAGGTTCAAGTTGGATAGCCAAGATGATGCAACCAGACAAGCTTGCACCCATGTTTTCAAGTCTGCTCTGCGACAGTATCGGTATAACTTGAGGAAAACTCACTTTGAAGGCAAGGCTAACAGTGAACTTTCCCAAACATCTCCAGTGGAAAATATATCGGATGAAGACTGGAGGGGCCTTGTTAAACACTGGTCTGATCTGAAGTATCAGGTACATTATATATACGTGATCAGATCACATGTTGAAGTCCTATTTACGCATGTGCCACACAAATCTATCTTCTTGTAGGTGAACTGTTCAAAGAACAAGGCCAACCGTACAAAAGTGAAATTCCAACAGACGACAGGATCTCGTAGCTATATTGCACACTGCGAGGCTATTTCACTCTTTTCGCTGTACCATATTATCGGATCTATATTGACTTGTTCGAAATGCAGAGGAAAGCCCGCAAGGACCAAAAAGTACCTGAACCAAATGCTGTGGAAATCTTCAAGGACTGTCACACCAGCAAGAAGAAGGGCATGACTACACCAGTCAAAGCCGTTGTTGTAAGTCCTTAATCCTCATGCCTTTTAACTACTACTTACTCTGACTTGTGCCTTGAGCTGCATGGTTTGCAGCCAATGTCTATTACTCTTTTCAATTTTATACACAATTGTCTTAGTGTATCATTGCACCTTACAAGGTTTAAAAGAGAGGAGTGATGTTCCTTTGATCTTGACCCGTAATCTAGTTCCGTGCTGGACTTGCCCACACAACGTTACAATTGCCTGTTTGTCTGTTCTCAGTTGTTTTGTGATATGAATGATGTCATACTATGCTTACCGTATTATAAACTTCGTCTCTTTATCCTTAGCCCTCAATACAATGTGAAGAAATAGACAATACATCAGCGATGGTACATGGTCATATGTTTGGAACCTGGTTCTTATTATGTACTTTGCAATAAAATACAGCTAATATTTTACATGGGTTCACCAGAATAACTTCTGTATATAGACCAAAACTATTTTGTTTGGTTTTGCTGCCTCCTTAATATCTTCTGTTCTGGTACTACTAATGTAAAACCTCAACTTTTCAGTGAGCTATGGAAAAAATGGTGGAACCGCCACCTTCTGAAGGTGGCGAGGCAACTATAACCGCAATGTCAGCTCTTGCTGCAGTGGGTCAGTACCTGTCCACTAACAGTGCCAAAAGTATGTTCCTGCGTAATACTGGGTTGGTTGTTAAGGCAATATCATCCAAACTGCCTCATGATCAAGATATGCAAGCTCAAAGCAATGTTGTATCTGCGCTCCAGACACAAGTCCATTCCCTAACAGAGACCCTTTGTGAAACAAGGAGAAACATTGCTCAATGTCGTCAAGATATGCATGGTTTTGAAACCAGACTATCAAACATTTGCTATGTTGTTCAGGAGCCTAGGGGAAATGAAGGCGAGGGTTATGGTGCTCCATCGGACAATACATCATGAAAACGTAATAGTCAGGTCAAATGAACTGAGCTTCTGAACTTCTGGTGGTGCATTTATCTGCTAGACTGTTAAGTTTTATGCCAACCTTCCTTTTGTTATATAGTTGTAATTTGTTTTGGTGCGATACAAAATTTATTCTTAACGTGCAGCCACCGGCTGAAGAAAACAGCAAGCCATTTTTGTATAGTGTAGGGTGTTCCCTATATTTGCACTGGTGGCGATCTTTGATGCCGAGTGGATGTAATCTGTGCAATCCCCTTAATAGCCTAGCGTTAGTTTCGGCCTTATTTATTTCCTAGTCTTCTTTTTCCCTGGTTTGCTAGTGGCTGCAACTACCATGGGCCATATACGGGCCGTAGGATCCATGGGTCTCCTACGGGCCGTCGATAAATGGGCCTGTAATCGGTGGGCCTCGGGCCGTCGGATAAATGGGTCTACATGGGCCGTAATCGGGCATAATTGGTATCGGCCCAGCACGGTAACAGGTCGTAGGACAGCAAAGGCTTAATTCTGTCACAGGCATAACGGGTCGTTAATGGGCCAGAATATAGGACGGGCTAGAAACGGCGCAACGGGTTAACAGGCCAGAAACGGGCCGACTCTTGCCATGGGCCGAATTTGGCCCATTAGGGTAACAGGCCAGTAACGGGCCGACTCTTGCCATGGGCCGAATTTGGCCCATTATGGGAACAGGCCAGTAACGGGCCGACTCTTGCCATGGGCCAAATTTGGCCCATTAGGGGAACAGGCCAGTAACGGGCCGGAAGTAATCGAGGGCCGAAAAGGAGCCCAAGAACGTATGGGCCGTCAATAGGCCGAAAGCTAACACGGGCTGGAAACGGCCCATGTAAATCACGGGCCGTTAACGGGTATAAAGAAAATTACTGTTCATTATGGGCTAGAGTCACCGTGGGCCTGTAAAGGGCCGAAAGATATGAAGGCCTCATATGGGCCGAAAGATGTCGTGGGCCATACATGGGCTGAAAGTGAAATGGGCTGGTGTTATATTCGACGGCCCACATGACGTTGTTGGGCCAATTTCCTTTAGGGCCTAACGGGCCGTGAGTTAACGGGCCATAAAATGGGCTATTTGCGAAGAGACCGTTAACAGGCTTTTCATGGGCCAGCCCGTTAACTTTTGACCAAGTCAAACGGGCCGGCTTTGTAAGCTAAATGGGCCAGTGGTGGGCCGTGGCACGTGTCGACATATCATAGGCGCCTATCTGACCCACTGACGAGCTGACACGTGTTTCGTCCGGCCAATAAGAATTTTACACGTGGAAATTTCCCATTGGTCAGGGCTGTCAATGGGTTATCGGATCCAAAACCCGACCCAATAGCTTAATGGCGTTCCGTTACGGTGGATGCCACGTGTCGGTCACCCTTGACGAAAGCACTTCTGTGACGTGCGATTTATCGTCATGGAAGTGGACACTTCCGTGATGATAATTTTGGTAATGTCATGGAACACTTCTACGACAACACAGGTATGACTATCTTGATTCTGTCATAAAATCATCATGGATGTACATGCATGACAAAAAATGCGACCTACTGTGACAAACACGCATCATCACGGAAGTGTATTTTTTTGTAGTGTTGGCAGTCGCCGGCGGTGGGGGGGG
>NC_057799.1:595786585-595801388 GCF_018294505.1 Triticum aestivum
ATTGGTGTCGGTGTACAAAAGAAGGGGCGCACCTTTGTACCCCTTTACCTGTGCATGGGCAGTCGGAGCCGCGCCCGTGGCCACACCAAGCAGAACAGGGAAGGTGAACCAAGGTAAAAACCGAAGCCCAGGACGGCCAAGGCGACGCCAAGGCCAAGAACACAAAGAAGCAGAAGGACGAAGCAGGCTCCCCCGGCAAGAGCCTTGCCGGGGCAGCCTCAGCAGCCCCGGCAAGACCCTTGCCGGGGCGGCTCGCCCACACCAGCGGAGTGAGCCACCCTCGAGCCCACGGGTTCCAACTCAACCAACCACGTTGGAACTAGGGCTCGGGAGGCACCTCCATGGTGGCATGCAGATCTTTGTCAAGACCAAGGAATGTTCAAGTTCAGATGAGGATTGAAAGACAACGGTCCTCGGCAAGATCCTTGCCGAGGAGAGCCACAAGACCCCCGGCAAGATCCTAGCCGGGGACGACAGCGCCACGGCAAGACCCTTGCCGGGCCACCCGGCAAGGCTCTCACCGAGGACGACAGCGGGGCCACTGCCAGGCCCGCACCAGCCAAGTCTCCACCGCCGTTCGCATGTAGGTGCCAGCCCAACCAGCTGGGCAGGCACCTGCGTGGCAACATGCAGCTCCCAGGCCAACTCATCAAGCGCCTGCGTGGCGGCATGCAGATCTTCGTGAAGACCTACCACCACGCCACCTCAGCTGCATGCCTGCCTACATGGCGCCGCACGCATCGCTGGCCAGGGCGCGTGTCGAAGCGAGGAGGAGCGGCGACGGACGGGACGGGCCTCGCTCCCGTCCCCGATAAAGCTAGGGGACACCTCAGCGGCGCATTAAATGCGTCTTGTCCTGTAATACGAGCGATAAGCTCGTAGCACTGTATGCCTTTCCACCTCCTGTGTGCCATTGTGGCAGCCCCTTTCGACTATAAAAGGAGGCCCATGGCGTACTAGAGGAGGATTCGGCTCTTCTGAATCACGCAGCCACCGCAACTAGTTCAAGAGCTCAAGAACACTCCATACAGCCACCAAAGCAGGACTAGGGTTTTACGCATCCTCGCTGCCCGAACTTGGGTAAACGATCCTTGTGCTGATTACTAATCCCGCTCTTCTTGCAACCCTCTGCCCCAGCAACCGTAGTAGGGATTCTTGTGATCCCATAGGTGTCGTTCCACACCGACATCTTTGGCGCGCCAGGTAGGGGGCGCAATTGTGAGAATCTGGTCTAGTAGTTAGCCTAGCGGTTCTTCATCGCGGTGGCTTCTAAAAGAAGAAGACGGCCAGGAGAAAACAGCACCGCCCGCGCACGCGAAGGGCGCCAGCCCGTTAACAGAGAAGCTAAGTCATTCAGAGCCTTGAGTTATATCCTCCTTTTATATAAGGTTATCCTCCTCGGAGATCCTGCCTATGTATGGGAAACCTGCACGCAAAGGGGCCCTCCCGCGATTGGCAACGCCCTTGTTCTGTTTCGAGTCCACTCAACAGCTCAAGCGGCCGCGTCGAGAGTGGCGGGGTAGCCTTCCACACCTGGTAACGCTCTCGATTCTGACTCGAGTCAAGCTCGACAGTTCAGGCGGCCGCGTTAAGGGCGGTAAGGTGGTTCGCCCGGCAGCAAGCACACCCGGCTGGCTAATGGGGATCCGTCCTCATGACGCCGCCCTGGGTTTATGCGCCGACAAGCCTACCCGATAAACGTAGGGTGGACATACAGAGAAAGGTCGAACAGGAAAATAACATGCGTAATATCAAAGTACTGCAGAAGTTATATTACATTGCTTGTTGCCGCAGTTCTAACTAAATATAAAAATCGTCTTGGTTGTGGACTTGCAGCAACGAAAAGAAATGGGGTGCCTAATCCCGGCGCTGGCCCTCCACCCTCAGAATTCCGCCGACACCGCTGATGATGGGCTTGATGCGCTCCCTGAGCGGTGCGAGGTCAGTATCCTCCGGCAAGCTCTCCAGCGCAGCGTCGAAGTCGAGGTCGGGGTGCCAGTACGCCACCTTGGTGAGAACCTTGGTCATGGCGCCCTGGCAAAGCCTCCGGGCATCGTCGGCCAGCGAGGCCGCCCGGTTGGCGTGAAGCTGCTCCAGAGCCCCGAGAACGCACTCGAAGAACAGGGTCAGCTTGGCATTGGTGGTCCCACTGCGCTTTGGGGCATACCTCATGTTTGGCATCCCCATGGTAGCCAGCTGTGCGGTGATCCTGCCAGCGACGTCCTCGAGACAGCCGATCCAGCGGTTCACGCCCTCCGCGGAATCCTTGTGCTCGGCGTCCTCGTTCTTCCGCAGCTGCTTCTCGGTCTCCAGCTCCTTGGCCAGGGTCCCTTCCCGGGCCTTGGCCTCTGTGAGCATCCCCTCAAGACCCTCTAGCTTCCGCTTGAGGTCCTTGATGGAGTTGTTGGCCTCGGAAAGCTCCCCGGCCTTGCTGACGGCCACGCCCTGCGCCTCTGTTAGGGCGCCGTTGAGCGTGTCCTTCTCCTGGGACAGCTTCAGGGCCTGCTCCTTCAGCCCGTCCCGCTCCACCTCCAGCTCCTTCACCTTGCCGGCGTGAACTAGAGATTGGCATCGAGTACCTCCCTGTGCCTCTGCTCCAGCTCTTGGGTCCGCTGGCTGACAAGCTTCTCCACTTCCCTGTCCTTGGTGCGGAGTTTGGCGTCGAGGTCCGCCTCGCGCTTAGCGAGGTCCTCCTCCTGGGAGTTCAGCGCGGCCTGGTGCTGGGTTCGGGCGGCCTCGGCTGCCGCGGCCAAGCCCGCCGCCGTCTCCTGGGCCTTCTCGACGTCGGCCAGCTTCATGGTGAGCTCCATGTCGCGCTTGGCCAGCTCGCTCTGGGCGGTCTTCAACTCCTCGTGAGCCTGGCGGAACCAGTCCCGCGTCTCGACGACGTGCTTCTGGAGGTCCGCCTCCGCCTTCTCCGCCACTGCCATCCTGGACTTAGCCTTGTCCAGGCGGGCGCGGTGGAGCGCCTGGAGCTTCCGAAAGCTGGCGCCCATGGCGTGGAGGAGCCGGTCTTCCTGGGAGCCGTCGCCACCAGCGCTCGGCTCATCAACGATCTCAAGCCCGGCGGCGGCGAGTACCTCGTCGTCAAACACCCCCCCTCGACGGGAGCCCTGGTGCTCGACGCGCCTAGGAGGTGGACGAAGAGATCGTCGCTCACCTTCAGGTACTTGCCGGAGCCGGAGGCAGGAGAGGAGGAAGGCTGGTCATCGACCACCTCCTCCTCGGCGGCGGCCTTGCCGGAGTCTCCGGCAGGCCCCTTGTCGGCCTCCTCGACAGTAGCCTTGCCGGACTCCCCGGCAGGCCCCTTGGCGGCGTCCCCCGCAGCACCCTTGGCAGACTCCTCGGCAGCGACTTTCTCGGCTTCTGCCGCGGCGTCCTTGGTGACGTCCTCGATGATGGCGTCTATGTCCTCCTGGTCCGCCGAGGAACGATCTGGGCACCAAGAAGGGGGTGAGACAAAGCCGAGACCAAGGATCCGCAAGAAAAGAAAAAGAACATGGACGAAAGGCGAAAGGCTCACCCGTGCCAGGCTGAGGAACAGAGGTCCCCTCCCCCCCGGCATCTGGCGCCGAGGCAAAGCCACCAGCGCCCAAGTTCTCCTCCTCCTCCTCCATGTGCGCGGGCTCGGGGCTTGGCGCCCTTGCCGAGGACGCCCCTCGAGGCGGCGTGTTGGGAGTAGCCCTCTGTGGCTCCTCCTGCTGCTGCTCTCCTCCTGCATACACGGCAAGGTCAGCACCAAAGCATCATACCCCTGACATATGTCAACGAGGGGTGGGTGAGGAACTTACGCTGGGGGCTGCTGTCCGGGCTGCTTAACACCACCAGTGGCGCCTTTGAAGTACCAGCCGGGGGCTGGCCGCCCGCCGCGGTCTTGGCCCTTTTCACCCTCTGGGCTAGCCTCTCCGCGTCCCTGCAAAGATGAAAACGAGTCAAGACAAGCAACACAGATTGAGGAGACAGAGATGACGGGAAAGAGCAAGATACTTACTCGTCGTCCACCTCCTCCTTTGTCGTTTTCCTCTTCCTCCTCGGGCTGAGGGATCCGAAGTCGAAGGTGACCCCCGCGTCGGTGTCCGCCGAGGAGGGGAGGAGGGCGGAGTCTAGGCGCGCTTGGGAGAAGCGGAGGCAGATGCTCTCTTCTTCGCTGCCGCGGCCTTCACCACTCTCTTCGCCGCCGCGACCCTCGTCTGACGCGCGGACTCCTCCGGAGACTTTGGCCGCCGTGCGGCCCTGACGGGCCGTACCGGCTCACCAGAAGTGGCCCGCCGTAGGACTCGCCCTCTTCCCGTGGCCGGAGGGTCAATAGCCCCGTCCTCTTCCTCCGATGACTCATCGGTCGCGTCCTCAACCAGAGGAGCCTCGGTGCCAGCGCTGCTAGCTTCCCCGGCGGCCGCCGCCCACCGGGCGAGCTCCTCCTCCTCCGCGACCGTCGCAACCTTGTCCTCCACACCACCAGTGCTGCCGGCCTCCTTGGCAAGCTGCGCCTCCCTCGCCCTAGTGGCGATGTAGTCCAGTTCCGCCTGGGAGGTGTCCTGGACGAGCAGCCGCTCGGCGTCGGCGTTGATGTATCCCTCGTGCAGAGTGTCGAAGTACTGCTGCACCTGGATATCCTCCGGCTCGACCCAGCTCGGGTCAGGGCCATGCGCGTTGCAGTCCGTATTCATGGCGATGATGTCGGTCCGGCGCGAATTATTGCACAGCGGGAGCACCCCCGCCGGCAACTTGAACAAAGGCCCTTTGACGACCTTGCCGGCCTTCGCGGCGGCCCTCGCGACCTTGCCGGTCTGCTCGACCTCGCTGTCGGGGCCCACATCGAGCTGGAAGAGTCGCTGGCAGAAATGGGTGTGCCCCATCACTGTGAAATTGTGGTCGAGGCCGGGGCGAAGCCGCATGATGTCAGCGGGGTTCGTGAAGAGCCATGCCGACCTCCCCTTGTTGTGCAGTGGAGCGATCCGGCGGCGGATGAAGTCCGCCCCAATCATCTCAAGGGTGAGCCCGGCCTCGGTGAGCCGAAGGATCCTGGTGGTGGCGATCGTGAGCTTCTCGTCGTCGGCATCGACGTCGCTCCAATCGCTTCTGCGGACCGGCGACGCCCGGCGAACTTCGCAGAACGCCGGCGGGTCCTTCTCTTCGATCCAGCACCACCGGCCCCGCCATTCTTCCCACCTCTCCTCATGGCGCCATCCGGGTACGCTCCCTTGGACCTTGGGATCCAGGTGATGCAACCAGAAATGGCGCCTCCCGTTTGGATCCGAGGGAAGAAGTAATGCCGGAAAAGCGCCGTGTTGGGGTGCACCCCGGCGAAACCTTCGCAGAGGTGCGCGAAAGGGCCATGCATGCCACAGCATTCGGGGTGAAATCCAAGAGGCGGAAGCCAAAGGTGTGCATGATGTCGCTGAAGAAATCGGAGAAGGGAGGACAAAGCCCGGAGGAGAAATAGTCGACAAAGAAAGGGTACCGATTCGGGGCAGCCTCGACGCGGTTGGCGGGGATGACACGCGTGGCTGGGTGCCCCATCTTCTCTCCCCCCAGCTTCAGCTCCACAAGGGTTTGAAGGCCTCCCGGAGCTCGAACACATCCACTGTCGAGGGGAAGAAGGCGGACTTGATACGTCTCCGTCGTATCTATAATTTTTGATTGTTCCATGCCAATATTATTCAACTTTCATATACTTTTGGCAACTTTTTATATTATTTTTGGGACTAACATATTGATCCAGTGCCCTGTGCCAGTTCCTATTTGTTGCATGTTTTATGTTTCGCAGAAACCCAATATCAAACGGAGTCCAAACGGGGTAAAAACGGACGGAGAATTATTTGGAATATTTATGATTTTTGGGAAGTGAAATCAACGCGAGATGGTGCCCGAGGGGGCCACGAGGCAGGGGGCGCGCCTCAGGGGGGCAGGCGCGCCCTGGACCCTCGTGGGCACCCCGTAAGGCGGTTGACGCTCTTCTTTTGCCGCAAGAAAGCTAATTTTATGAGAAAAATCTGGGCGAAATATTCAACCCAATCGGAGTTAGGGATCTCCGGATATAAAAGAAACGGTGAAAGGGCAACAGACGAGAATGCAGAAACAGAGAAAGACAGAGAGACAGATCCAATCTCGGAGGGGCTCTCGCCCCTCCCTCGCCGTGGAGGCCAAGGACCAGAGGGGAAACCCTTCTCCCATCTAGGGAGGAGGTCAAGGAAGAATAAGACGAAGGGCCCCCCTCTCCCCTTCTCTTCCGGTGGCGCCGGAACGCTGCCGTGGCCATCATCATCACCGCAATCTTCACCAACAACTTCACCGCCATCATCACCAACTCTTCCCCCCCTCTATGCAGCGGTGTAACCCCTCTTTTACCCGCTGTACTCTCTACTTAAACATGGTGCTCAACGCTATATATTATTTCCCAATGATGTATGGCTATCCTATGATGTTTGAGTAGATCCGTTTTGTCCTATGGGTTATTTGATGATCGTGATTGGTTTAAGTAGCATGTTTTATTATTGGTGTTGTCCTATGGTGCTCTCCGTGTCGCGCAAGCGTGAGGGATCCTCGCTGTAGGGTTTGCAATATGTTCATGATTTGCTTATGGTGGGTGGCGTGAGTGACAGAAGCAGAGACCCGAGTAAGTAGGTTGTTTACGTATGGGATAAAGAGGACTTGATACTTTAATGCTATGGTTGGGTTTTACCTTAATGATCTTTAGTAGTTGCGGATGCTTGCTAGAGTTCCAATCATAAGTGCATATGATCCAAGTAGAGAAAGTATGTTAGCTTATGCCTCTCCCTCAAATAAAATTGCAATAGTGATTACCGGTCTAGTTATCGATTGCCTAGGGACAAATAACTTTCTCATAACAAAAAGCTCTTTACTAAAACTAATTTAGTTGTGTCTTTATCTAAACAGCCCCTAGCTTTTATTTATGCGCTCTTTATTATCTTGCAAACTTATCCAAAAACACCTACAAAGTACTTCGAGTTTCATACTTGTTCTAGGTAAAGCAAACGTCAAGCGTGCGTAGAGTTGTATCAGTGGTCGATAGAACTTGAGGGAATATTTGTTCTACCTTTAGCTCCTCGTTGGGTTCGACACTCTTACTTATCGAAAGAGGCTACAATTTATCCCCTATACTTGTGGGTTATCACCTTTTTCTGGCGCCGTTGCAGGGGAGCAATAGCGTGGGTTGAATATTCTCGTGTGTGCTTGTTTGCTTTATCACTAAGTAATTTTTATTTGCTGTTCTTAGTTGTTCTTTATCTTTAGTTATGGATATGGAACACGAAATACCAAAAAATTAGGTGTACTTGCTACTCATGGAGATGGGGAACCTCCTAAAACCCTCGATGCTCGTTATGTGACAGATATTATGTACTACTTTGATAATCCTGAGAAAACCACATTCAATCTAGTAATGGGAGACACATTGGATCAACGTGAATACTTTAGGGATTATCGCTTGACTCAAAAAGGGAAACTATTATGGGATCAAATTTATATGTTGAAGTGGTATGCTAGGCAACTATGCTTGAGATATGATTATACTTGTTGCTCTAGGATGAAGTCTCCACACCTTCCCTTTTCATGCAAATTTAATGATAATGAAACCTTAGCTTCTTATGCTAATGGTATATATGATTACTATGATGTGGAACAAATAGAAGAAGTTGTTGCTTTTAAGGGTGCTTATGAAATTGAATCTTTGTTTGAAAAGTATGAAGATGTTGATGATTCAGTTTATAGACCCGAAAATTTTGCTATACTTAAATATTGCTATGAGAATTATGAATTCAATTCCGATATTGATAATTTTATTGAGAAAGTCTCCGCTGTCCAAGAAGAGACTAATATTTTGCAGGAATCTATGGAAGAAGAAATTGATGAAACTGTGAGCTCATTGGATGAAAAAGATGAGGAGGAGAGCGAAGAACAAAAGGAGGAAGAGCGGATTGATCACCCGTGCCCACCTTCTAATGATAGTAACTCTTCAACTCATACATTGTTTAATTTCCCTTCGTGCTTACCGAAGGATGAATGCTATGATAATTGCTATGATCCCATTGATTCTTTTGAAATATCCCTTTTTGATGATGCTTGCTATGCTTGTGGCCAAGATGCCAATATGAATTATGCTTATGGAGATGAACTTGCTATAGTTCCTTATGTTAAACATGAAATTGTTGCTATTGCACCCACACATGATAGTCCTATTATCTTTTTGAATTCTCCAAACTACACTATATCGGAGAAGTTTGTGCTTATTAAGGATTATATTGATGGGCTGCCTTTTACTACTACACATGATGATTTTGATGAGTATAATATGCATGTGCTTGCTTCTCCTACTTGCAATTATTATGAGAGAGGAACTATATCTCCACCTCTCTATGTTTCCAATATGATAAAATTGCAAGAAACTGTCTATACTATGCATTGGCCTTTACTAGGTGTGCATGAATTGTTCTTTTATGACATGCCGATGCATAGGAAGAGAGTTAGACTTCGTCATTACATGATATATGTTACTTTATGCTCACTACTAAATGCCAAATCATTGCTAATTAAAATTGGCTTTGATATACCTTGGGATCCGGGTGGATTCACTACTTGAGCACGATATGCCTAGCGTAATGGCTTTAAAGAAAGCGCTGCCAGGGAGACAACCCGGAAGTTTTAGAGAGTCATTTATTTCTGTTGAGTACTTTGATATAGTTTAAAAACAAAAAAATTAATAAAGAGGGGAACCCGAAACTTTTCAAAAAGAAAAGCGAAAGTGAGAAAGACGAGCATTGTTGAAGTGGGAGCTACTCCTTGAACTTTGTTCATGCTCACGGAAACTTTGTGAATCTTGATTACAGAAAATTTTCAACAAAAATAATTACCCCCTTGTACAATTCCATTGTATTATAAAAATAATGTGCCAAGGTTTGCTTTTAGGATGTTTACAATGCTTGTTGGTTGGTGCGGTGCAGGACAGAAACTTTGGCTGTAGTGCGCGATTTTTAATTTGTTACTGGAACGTCAAATGATTCTGAAACTTTTTGCACTGTCTTTCTGTACAAATTTTTTATTTTTGTAATTTTGGCAGAATTTTTCAAGTATCTGAAGTATGGTGAATGTTCAGATTATTACGGACTGTTCTGGTTTAGACAGATTCTGTTTTTGATGCATAGTTTGCTTGTTTTGATGAAATTATCGATTTATATCAGTAGATTAAGCCATGAAAAAGTTATATTACAGTAGCTATAATGCAAAAACAAAATATGAATTGGTTTGCAACAGTACTTAGAGTAGTGATTTGCTTTATTATACTAACGGATCTTACCGAGTTTTGTGTGGATGAAGTGTTCGATGATCGAGAAGGTCTCGATGTGAGAAGAAGGAAGAGAGGCAAGAGCTCAAGCTTGGGGATGCCCAAGGCACCCCAAGTAAATATTCAGGGAGACTCAAGCGTCTAAGCTTGGGGATGCCCCGGAAGGCATCCCCTCTTTCTTCAACAAGTATCGGTATGTTTTCGGATTCGTTTCGTTCATGCGATATTTGCAAATCTTGGAGCGTCTTTTGCTTTAGTTTTAATTTTTATTTTATGCACCATGCTGGTATGAGATAGTCCTTGGTTGATTTATAGAATGCTCATTGCACTTCACTTATATTCTTTGAGTATGGCTTTATCGAATGCTTCATGTGCTTCACTTATATCATTTGAAGTTGGATTGCCTGTTTCTCTTCACATAGAAAACCGCCATTTGTAGAATGCTCTTTTGCTTCACTTATATTTGTTAGAGCGTGGGCATATCTTTTGTAGAAAGAATTAAACTCTCTTGCTTCACTTATATCTATTTAGAGAGATGACAGGAACTGGTCATTCACATGGTTAGTCATAAAATCCTACATAAAACTTGTAGGTCACTGAATATGATATGTTTGATTCCTTGCAATAGTTTTGCGATATAAAGATGGTGATATTAGAGTCATGCTAGTGGGTAGTTGTGGATTGTAGAAATACTTGTGTTGAAGTTTGTGATTCCCGTAGCATGCACGTATGGTGAACCGTTATGTGATGAAGTCGGAGCATGATTTATTTATTGATTGTCTTCCTTATGAGTGGCGGTCGGGGACGAGCGATGGTCTTTTCCTACCAATCTATCCCCCTAGGAGCATGCACGTAGTACTTTGTTTCGATGACTATAGATTTTTGCAATAAGTATGTGAGTTCTTTATGACTAATGTTGAGTCCATGGATTATACGCACTCTCACCCTTCCATCATTGCTAGCCTCTCTAGTACCACGCAACTTTCGCCGGTACCATAAACCCACCATATACCTTCCTCAAAACAGCCACCATACCTACCTATCATGGCATTTCCATAGCCATTCCGAGATATATTGCCATGCAACTTCCATCATCATCATATACATGACTTGAGCATTTATTGTCATATTGCTTTGCATGATCGTAAGATAGCTAGCATGATGTTTTCATGGCTTCTCTGATTTTTGATGTCATTGCTACGCTAGATCATTGCACGTCCCGGTACACCGCCGGAGGCATTCATATAGAGTCATACCTTTGTTCTAGTATCGAGTTGTAATATTGAGTTGTAAGTAAATAAAAGTGTGATGATCATCATTATTAAAGCATTGCCCCAGTGAGGAAAGGATGATGGAGACTATGATTCCCCCATAAGTCGGGATGAGACTCCGGACTTTACAAAAAATAAAAGAGGCCAAAGAAGCCCAAATAAAAAAAGAGAGGCCAAAGAAGCCCACCAAAAAAGAAAAAAAAGGAAAAAAGAAAATAAAAAAATGAGAGAAAAATAGAGAAGGGGCAATGTTACTATCCTTTTACCACACTTGTGCTTCAGAGTAGCACCATGTTCTTCATATAGAGAGTCTCTTGAGTTATCACTTTCATATACTAGTGGGAATTTTCATTATAGAACTTGGCTTGTATATTCCGATGATGGGCTTCCTCAAATGCCCGAGGTCTTCATGAGCAAGCAAGTTGGGTGCACACCCACTTAGTCTCCAGTTTGAGCTTTCATACACTTATAGCTCTTAGTGCATCCGTTTTCATGGCAATCCCTACTCCTCACATTGACATCAATTGATGGGCATCTCCATAGCCCGTTGATTAGCCGCGTCGGTGTGAGACTTTCTCCTTTTTGTCTTCTCCACACAACCTCCACCATCATATTCTATTCCACCTATAGTGCTATGTCCATGGCTCACGCTCATGTATTGCGTGAAAGTTGAAAAGGTTTGAGAACATCAAAAGTATGAAACAATTGCTTGGCTTGTCATCGGGGTTGTGCATGATTTGAATATTTTCTGTGGTGAAGATGGAGCATAGCCACACTATATGATTTTGTAGGGTTAACTTTCTTTGGCCATGTTATTTTGAAAAGACATGATTGCTTTGTTAGTAGGCTTGAAGTATTATTGTCTTAATGTCAAATGATAGACTATTGCTTTGAATCACTCGTGTCTTAATATTCATGCCATGGTTAGATATATGATCAAGATTATGCTAGGTAGCATTCCACATAAAAAATTATCTTTTTTATCATTTACCTACTCGAGGACGAGCAGGAATTAAGCTTGGGGATGCTGATACGTCTCCGTCGTATCTATAATTTTTGATTGTTCCATGCCAATATTATTCAACTTTCATATACTTTTGGCAACTTTTTATATTATTTTTGGGACTAGCATATTGATCCAGTGCCCAGTGCCAATTCCTGTTTGTTGCATGTTTTATGTTTCGCAGAAACGCAATATCAAACGGAGTCCAAACGGGGTAAAAACAGACGGAGAATTATTTGGGAATATTTATGATTTTTGGGAAGTAAAATCAACGCGAGACGGTGCCCGAGGGGGCCACGAGGGAGGGGGCGCGCCCTGGACCCTCGTGGGCACCCTGTAAGGCGGTTGACACTCTTCTTTTGCCGCAAGAAAGCAAATTTTATGAGAAAAATCTGGGCGAAAGATTCAACCCAATCGGAGTTACGGATCTCCGGATATAAAAGAAACGGTGAAAGGGCAGCATACGAGAACACAGAAACTGAGAAAGACAGAGAGACAGATCCAATCTCGGAGGGGCTCTCGCCCCTCCCACGCCATGGAGGCCAAGGACCAGAGGCGAAACCCTTCTCCCATCTAGGGAGGAGGTCAAGGAAGAAGAAGACGAAGGGGCCCCCTCTCCCCTTCTCTTCTGATGGCGCCGGAACACTGGCGTGGCCATCATCATCACCGCAATCTTCACCAACAACTTCACCGCCATCATCACCAACTCTTCCCCCCTCTATGCATCAGTGTAACCCCTCTTTTACCCGCTGTACTCTCTACTTAAACATGGTGCTCAATGCTATATATTATTTCCCAATGACGTATGGCTGTCCTATGATGTTTCAGTAGATCCGTTTTGTCCTATGGGTTATTTGATGATCGTGATTGGTTTAAGTTGCATGTTTTATTATTGGTGTTGTCCTATGGTGCTCTCCGTATCGCGCAAGCGTGAGGGATCCTCACTGTAGGGTTTGCAATATGTTCATGATTTGCTTATGGTGGGTGGCGTGAGTGACAGAAGCAGAGACCCGAGTAAGTAGGTTGTTTACGTATGGGATAAAGAGGACTTGATACTTTAATGCTATGGTTGGGTTTTACCTTAATGATCTTTAGTAGTTGCGGATGCTTGCTAGAGTTCCAATCATAAGTGCATATGATCCAAGTAGAGAAAGTATGTTAGCTTATGCCTCCCCCTCAAATAAAATTGCAATAGTGATTACCGGTGTAGTTATCGATTGCCTAGGGACAAATAACTTTCTCGTAAGAAAAAGCTCTTTACTAAAACTAATTTAGTTGTGTCTTTATCTAAACAGCCCCTAGCTTTTATTTATGCGCTCTTTATTATCTTGCAAACTTATCCAAAAACACCTACAAAGTACTTCGAGTTTCATACTTGTTCTAGGTAAAGCAAACGTCAAGCGTGCGTAGAGTTGTATCAGTGATCGATAGAACTTGAGGGAATATTTGTTCTACCTTTAGCTCCTCGTTGGGTTCAACACTCTTACTTATCGAAAGAGGCTACAATTGATCCCCTATACTTGTGGGTTATCAGGACTGCGTCCGCTGCACCGCCAGCGCACTCTCCGGCGGCTCCGTCGCTCCGGCGTCCTTGGCCACTCCTTTGCCCTTGGTGGATTTGGGCGCCATGGCGGCTGGGGAAGGTGGGGCAAGAAACAGAGGGCGGCGGGAGCACAACGGCGGTGAGCAAGAGCGAAGCTTAGGGAGGAAGGAGAAGGGGGCGGCGGCTCTGAGATTGGAAGAAGGCGCAGAAGGGGTAAAGTGAGCAGCGCGCCCGCGGTTATTCCTTTTTACGGGGAAGGCGCGGGCCGCCTCCTTTCCCATTAACCACGATGTGACACATGCGTGCAGGAACCGCCCCACGCATGCCGCCCACGTCATGCGCCGCTCCCCCACGTCGCGCGTTCGACGCGGGTCGTGGGGAAGCGCGGCAGACGGAAAATTACCGCGGTAAAAACCGCCCCGCCTGCCCGCGCACCGTTTTTGGGCCTGGCCCAAGAACGTGTCGCGCTTATGTGTGGCCCAGGCCCGGGGGCTCCTGTCGGTGTACAAAAGAAGGGGCGCACCTTTGTACCCCTTTACCTGTGCACGGGCAGTCGGAGCCGCGCCCGGGGCCACACCAAGCAGAACAGGGTAGGTGAACCGAGGTAAAAACCGAAGCCCAGGACGGCCAAGGCGACACCAAGGCCAAGAACATAAAGAAGAAGAAGGACGAAGCAGGCTCCCCTGGCAAGACCCTTGCCGTGGCGGCTCGCCCACACCAGCGGAGTGAGCCACCCTCGAGCCCACAGGTTCCAACTCGACCAACCATGTTGGAACTAGGGCTCGGGAGGCACCTCCATGGTGGCATGCAGATCTTTGTCAAGACCAAGGAATGTTCAAGATCAGATGAGGATTGAAAGACAACGGTCCTCGGCAAGATCCTTGCCGAGGAGAGCCACAAGACCCCCGGCAAGATCCTTGCTGGGGACGATAGCGCGCCATGGCAAGACTCTTGCCGAGCCACCCGGCAAGGCTCTCACCGAGGACGACAGCGGGGCCACT
The DNA here is from genome assembly GCF_018294505.1 of Triticum aestivum. Classification (NCBI taxonomy): domain Eukaryota; kingdom Viridiplantae; phylum Streptophyta; class Magnoliopsida; order Poales; family Poaceae; genus Triticum; species Triticum aestivum. The sequence continues at coordinate 595,800,705 of NC_057799.1, forward strand.
GCCAGGCCCGCACCAGCCAAGTCTCGACCGTCGTTCCCATGCAGCTGCCAGCCCAACCAGCTGGGCAGGCACCTGCATGGCAACATGCAGCTCCCAGGCCAACTCATCAAGCGCCTGCGTGGCGGCATGCAGTTCTTCGTGAAGACCCTACCACCGCGCCACCTCAGCTGCCTGCCTACCTACATGGCGCCGCACGCATCGCTGGCCAGGGCGCGTGTCGAAGCGAGGAGGAGCGGTGACGGACGGGACGGGCCTCGCTCCCGTCCCCGATAAAGCTAGGGGACACCTCAGCGGCGCATTAAATGCGTCTTGTCCTGTAATACGAGCGATAAGCTCGTAGCAATGTATGCCTTTCCACCTCCTGTGTGCCACTGTGACAGCCCCTTTCGACTATAAAAGGAGTCCCATGGCATACTGGAGGAGGATTCGGCTCTTCTGAACCACGCAGCCACCGCAGCTAGTTCAAGAGCTCAAGAACACTCAATACAGCCACCAAAGCAGGACTAGGGTTTTACGCATCCTCGCGGCCCGAACCTGGGTAAACGATCCTTGTGCTGATTACTAATCCCGCTCTTCTTGCAACCCTACGCCCCAGCAACCATAGTAGGGATTTTTGGGATCCCATAGGTCGTTCGACACCGACAATTGGGCGGTGGGGTGGGGATCGCCGGAGAAAAAGCTCGG
>NC_057799.1:595801606-595814531 GCF_018294505.1 Triticum aestivum
TTTCGGGGCGGGCGGGGCGGCGTGGCGGCGCGGGCCGGCCGCGGGCAGCGGGGGCCAGCGGTTCGGCCGGTGGTGGGTGGCGGCTAAGGGGGGAGTTTGATGATAAACTGCAGGCCCTTGATTTCGTATTCAACGGCTGGAAAATCTAATGACCAGAGATGAAAAAGTCAGTCGACTGACGTGTAGCCTCACCCCGCACGTACACATGCACGCACGCAAGACACGCACGCATGCAGGCGTGCAACACTGACACGTACACATAACGAACACACACACGCATGCAGGCGTGCAACACTGATGCGTACACATGCACTCACGAACAAACGCACGTACGCACACATGCATGCAACACTGAAACGTACCCTTGCACGCACGCAACACTCGCACGCCTGCATGCACACAACACATGACGCAAGACACACGCTCAACCTATACGTGCATGCACCCTTTGTTAAGGACATGGATTGTTACGGGTATTAATCAATCTTATCTCTGATAAGCAGAACATTGATGTTTGTAGCGGTCTTTATGAATCACAACTTATCGAACGGGCTATCAACATAGTAGGCTTATCTACATGAAAAGGATGACGTCACACTCAATGAACAATCATCGGTTTATGAAATGCCCGCTTCTGACCGCCCTGGCCCACCAAAGGTTCCTCTGCTGTGCGCTGCCTGCGTTGGGTCACTGACATGCAGGCCATGTACCCAAAGAGCCCACACGTTAGTGGAAGAACGGCGCGCTGTCCTACATCAGAGTTGAGGGTGCCACTCGCTGCACGCCCGGCTGAACACGCCTCCTTGGCGCATTCAAACGCCTCCATGAAACCCGCCCGTGTGGAAGCCGAGAAACCTACTCTGGACACACGTCCGTTCATGACCGGCCCGGCATTAAACGTAACGCCGGCCGAGCTCCTCCCGTCCGCCGTCTATTTAATCTCCTATTTAAACGAGGCCAAACGCCAGCCAAGAATCGCACACCTCCGCCGCTCTCCTATCTCCTCCTTCACCATTTTGTCCACTCTTACAATGGCTTACGAAGAGTAGTTATTCCGCATCCAAGCCGGCTGGGTGGCCCGCCGAGCCCGCCGGATACGAGCTATGCAGCTCGCTGATCCACCTCCCTCCCCTCGCCCGACGGAGCCAGTTGCCGCCCCAAGCCGGCGCGCGGTTCAGCAACTCGCCGCTCTAGGCCAGCTCGACGAGGAGCAGCGCACGGGCGTCGTTGCTGCCGTCCACGCCGCCGCCTTGTACCGCGTCTCACGTAGGTGGGGGATGTGCACGAAGAGAAGAGGTGCACGCACGGCGCACGTACTCCCGTCTCTTTCCCAACCACACCCGCGCGGGTACACGATGGAGCTCATTTCTGTACAAAAAGGCAGCCCACGTGGTAACTTGACACTGTACTGGTTGTCCACTAGATGGAGGGAGGATCGTCTACCACGGGTGAACAAACAAATTGCGACTTGACGCGTTATGTTAAAAAAGAGGCAAACCATGTGGGCCCTACCTTAGAGGCAAGGCTCTATACACTGGAGTACTTTTGATGTGTCTCGTCAATTCGCAGAACGAGGAGAAGCTTGCTTAGTACACCGTCTCCCCCGCCCACGGGCGCGATGGCTCGCAGGATGAGGTGAAGCTTGCTTACTACGCCTTACGCCCGCTCCCTCGCCCACGCGCGCGGTGGCTTGCAGGACGAGGAGAAAATTTTACTAGTACTCCCTCCGTTTACTCCTCGTCCCAACTACCTTGGTTAGAGAGATTATCATATTGTTTGGAATATATATGTCCTTTAGTACTCCCTCCATTTACTTATACAAGGCCACTATAAAAAAATACATTTTGCATCTATACAAGGCCATAAATAGTTATCGAGACAAAAGTTACTACTCCCTCCTTTCCAGTTTATGGCTCAATTTCAAAATGTCTCCAACCAAGGTAGACGGTGAGTGGTTGAATTAATTTCGTACTCCTAGTTTGCACAAGTAATTAGTACGCTCGTTTTTCTCAAGAAGTAATGTTTACCGAGGCATTAATTACAACGAATGCATGAATGACCACTAAATTTCCATGAACTTCTACATGCATTGGTGAGTTTTCTCTTGACACTGCTTGCATCGGGTGATCTAACGCACCTCGAAATCCAACATGTGATGGTACTACTACTAGTAGTAGAATTGAGACTTATAAAACGGAAAAACGAATGTTTTGTAGATGAGCCTGATACGTCTCAGTCGTATATAATTTTCCAAATACTTTTGCCCTTGTTTTGGACTCTAACTTGCATGATTTGAATGGAACTAACCCGGACTGACGCTGTTTTCAGCAGAATTGCCATGGTGTTATTTATGTGCAGAAACAAAAGTTCTCGGAATGACCTGAAACTCCACGGAACTTATTTTTGGAAAATATTAAAAATACTGGAAGAAGAATCCACGTCAGGGGGGCCTCCACCTGTCCACGAGGGTAGGGGCACGCCTGCCCCCCTGGGCGCGCCCCCTGCCTCATGGGCCCCCTGTTGCTCCACCGACCTCAGCTCCAACTCCATATATTCGTGTTCGGGGAGAAAAAAATCAGAGAGAAGGATTCATCGCGTTTTACGATACGGAGCCGCCGCCAAGCCCTAAAACCTCTCGGGAGGACTGATCTGGAGTCCGTTCGGGGCTCCAGAGAGGGGAATCCGTTGTCGTCGTCATCATCAACCATCCTCCATCACCAATTTCATGATGCTCACCGCTGTGCGTAAGTAATTCCATCATAGGCTTGCTGGACGGTGATGGGTTGGATGAGATTCATCATGTAATCGAGTTAGTTTTGTTAGGGTTTGATCCCTAGTATCCACTATGTTCTGAGATTGATGTTGCTATGACTTTGCTATGCTTAATGCTTGTCACTAGGGCCCGAGTGCCATGATTTCAGATCTGAACCTATTATGTTTTCATGAATATATGTGAGTTCTTGATCCTATTTTGCAAGTCTATAGTCACCTACTATGTGTTATGATCCGGCACCCCGAAGTGACAATAATCGGGACCACTCCCGGTGATGACCATAGTTTGAGGAGTTCATGTATTCACTATGTGTTAATGCTTTGGTCCGGTACTCTATTAAAAGGAGGCCTTAATATCCCTTAGTTTCCATTAGGACCCCGCTGCCACGGGAGGGTAGGACAAAAGATGTCATGCAAGTTCTTTTCCATAAGCACGTATGGCTATATTCGGAATACATGCCTACATTACATTGATGAATTGGAGCTAGTTCTGTGTCACCCTATGTTATGACTGTTACATGATGAACCGCATCTGGCATAATTCTCCATCACCGATCCAATGCCTACGAGCTTTTCACATAATGTTCTTCGCTTATTTACTTTTCCATTGCTACTATTACAATCACTACAAAACCCAAAAATATTACTTTTGCTATCGTTACCGTTACTTCCATATTACTTTGCTACTAAATACTTTGCTGCAGATACTAAGTTATCCAGGTGTGGTTGAATTGACAACTCAACTGCTAATACTTGAGAATATTCTTTGGCTCCCCTTGTGTCGAATCAATATATTTGGGTTGAATACTCTACCCTCGAAAACTGTTGCGATCCCCTATACTTGTGGGTTATCAAGACTATTTTCTGGCGCCGTTGCCGGGGAGCATAGCTCTATTCTTTGAGTCACTTGGGATTTATATCTGCTGGTCACTATGAAGAACTTGAAAGACGAGAAAACAAAAATTTATCCCTCAACTACGAGGGGAGGTAAGGAACTGCCATCTAGCTCTGCACTTGATTCACCTTCTGTTTTGAGTAAGCTTGCGACACCTAAACCTGCTTCTGCTATTAATTTTGATATGTCGCATGTTATTGATGATGCCACTTCTGCTATGCATGATACTTATGATGAAACTACTTCTATGCTTGATACTACTGTGCCACTTGGTGAATTTCTTGATGAACAACTTGCTAGGGCTAGAGAGAATGAAATTATTGAAACTGATAATTTTGATGATAATGATGATGAAGACTCTCCCCCTAATAAATATGAATTGCCTGTTGTGCCTGAGGGCTATGTTATGGATGAAGAAACTAAAAGAGACTTTCTTGCTTGCAATGATAGAAGTGATCTTAAGAAACTATTAGCTAAGCTTAAACAAAAAACTTTGAATGCCAGAATGAAATATGATCCTGCTTATGCTACTTCACCTATCTTTGTTACTGATGAGGATTATGAATTCTCTATTGATCCTGATATAATTACTTTGGTTGAATCTGATCATTTTTATGGCTATGAATCTGAAACTGTTGTGGCACATCTTACTAAATTAAATGATATAGCCACCCTGTTCACTAATGATGAGAGAACTCGCTACTTTTACATCCTTAAAATATTTCCGTTCTCATTAAAGGGTCATGCTAAAATATGGTTCAACTCTCTTGATCCTGGTTGTGTGCGTAGTCCCCAGGATATGATTTATTACTTCTCTGCTAAATATTTCCCTGCTCATAAGAAACAAGCTGCTTTAAGGGAAATATATAATTTTGTGCAACTTGAAGAAGAGAGTCTCCCACAAGCTTGGGGGAGGCTTCTTCAATTACTTAATGCTTTGCCTGATCATCCTCTCAAGAAAAATGAAATACTTGATATCCTTTTATAATGGACTAACCGATGCTTCCACAGATTACCTGGATAGTTGTGCTGGTTCTGTTTTCAGGGAAAGAACACCGGATGAAGCTGAAATTCTATTGAATAATATGTTGACCAACGAAAATAATTGGACACTTCCTGAGCCAGCTCCTGAACCCATTCCTAAACCAACTCCGAACAAGAGGGCTGTTCTATTTCTCAGTCCTGAAGATACGCAAGAGGCAAAGAAATCTATGAAAGAAAAGGGTATTAAAGCTGAAGATGTTAAGAATTTACCTCCTACTGAAGAAATATATGGTCTTGATTCATCACCTATTGAAGAAACACATGGTCTTGATAACCCGACACAGGTAGTAAAGGTAAATTCTCTCTATAGATTTGATGAAGGTGATATCCCTCGTTATAAGTCTGCTAGACAATGCTTAGATGAGTTTGACAATTTTATTGTTAAACAAGAAAACTTCAATGCTTATTTTGGTAGACAATTAAAACAAAATGCTTATATGATTGAACACCTGGGTGATTATATGTCTAGAGTTAAAGGTGAACTTAAACTCATTAGTAAACATGCTTCTATGGTTACCACTCAAGTAGAACAAGTACTTAAAGCTCAGAATGATTTGCTCAATGAGTTGAATAATAAGAATAACGACTATGCTGTTAGAGTGGCTACTAGAACTGTTAATGACTCAGGAACCTTTGTATCCTGAAGGCCATCCTAAGATAATTGAGCAAGATTCTCAGAGAAATAATATAGATGCACCTAGTCCTTCTAAAAAGAAGAAAAAGAAAAATGATAGGACTTTGCATGCTTCTAGTGAACCTGTTGCTGAACCACCTGAGAACCCAAATGATATTTCTATTTCTGATGCTGAAACACAATCTGGTAATGAACATGAACCTAGTGATAATGTTAATGATGATGTTCATGATGATGCTCAACCTAGCAATGACAATGATGCAGAAATTGAACCTGCTGTTGGTCTTGATAACCCACAATCAAAGAATCAACGTTATGATAAGAGAGACTTTGTTGCTAGGAAACACGGTAAAGAAAGGGAGCCATGGGTTCAGAAACCCATGCCTTTTCCTCCCAAACCATCCAAGAAAAAGGATGATGAGGATTTTGAGCGCTTTGCTGAAATGATTAGACCTATCTTTTTGCGTATGCGTTTGACTGATATGCTCAAAAGGAATCCTTATGCTAAGTATATGAAAGAAATTGTTACTAATAAAAGAAAGATACCGGAAGCTGAAATTTCCACCATGCTTGCTAATTACACTTTTAAGGATGGAATACCAAAGAAACTTGGAGATCCAGGACTACCAACTATACCATGCTCCATTAAAAGAAACTATGTTAAAACTGCTTTATGTGATCTTGGAGCCGGTGTTAGTGTTATGCCTCTCTCTTTATATCGTAGACTTGATTTGAATAAGTTGACACCTGCTGAAATATCTTTGCAAATGGCCGATAAATCAACTGCTATACCTATCGGTATTTGTGAGGATGTGCCTGTTGTGGTTGCAAACATTACTATTTTAACGGACTTTGTTATTCTTGGTATTCCCGAGGACGATAGTATGTCTATTATTCTTGGAAGACCTTTTTTGAATACTGCACGTGCTGTTATTGATTGCAACAAAGGCAATGTCACTTTTCATGTTGATGGTAATGAGCATACGGTAAACTTTTCGAGGAAACAACCTCAAGTCCATAGTATCAATTCTATTGGAAAAATTCCATCGATTATTTTTGGAGGTTTTGAATTTCCTCTTCCTACTGTCAAGAAGAAATATGATATTCTTATTATTTGGGATGTGCATATCCCCGTTGAGGTAACATAGTGTTATGAAATTTCTCCAGTTCCATGTTATTCGGAATGAGTTTGTTAACAAGACTTGATCAACCTTGTTAGTGGATTCCTTTTGATGAGCATGAGATGGATGAAACTAGAAAACACAACTTTCTATACCCTCCTTTTACTTTCTGTTATTTAGTAGAAATAAAGCAAAAATAGTATTTTTCTGTCTGTATTCTGAATGATCCGTGCAATATAAAAACACCCCAAAAATAAAAGTTCTCCAAATGCCCTGCTGTAACAGCCCCAAAATTGGGTTATCAATTTTTGTGCTGTCATTCTCTCCTGGCACTCATTTTCAAAATTTTCTCCTGAGTTTGCTGGATGGCCCTGAGAAATTTTTGTCATTTCCAACCTTTCAAAATCCTGCTCATGTCTTTTTCAGTGGGCAAGACCTCATTTGCATCAGCTCAATTCCTCTTAAACCTTAATTCCAAATTTTTGGAATTTGGATATGCCCTTGTGATTACAAAGGAGCCACCATTTTCCTTGTTCTGTTGATCCTCCCAATTGATCCCACAGATCATCCTATCTTTCTTAACCTTGGATATGCGAAAATGTTGCTAAGTCCAATGCAATATTTTTGAATTATGATTTATTCCTTTTCTTGCCTTTCTGAGGAATAAAATCCAAAGGCATATCTAGCCATCTCCTAAATTCATGAGAATTGGTAGAGTTGATGCTTGTGCCTAATCCAAGCTCTGGCAAGTATATTGGCCATAATTAAATAAGGAAAATTGCCTTTTCCTATTTAATGCCAATATTGCATTTCTGCCAATTTCCAAAGGAACTACTATTTTTATAGTAGATAAAATTCCCACATAAATTGTGGAGCTTGTCCTTGCTATATAATCACTAGTTCCAACCTAATATCATGTTCCTCAGTTCAAAAATTTGGCACATGATCCAATGCAAGTTTCTGCCTTCTCTGAAATTTTGCAAAGGAAGTGCTTTATTCCTAAATCCAATTGAGCTGCAATTTGGCAGGGTGTTTAACATTGATAAATAACCCATGTATGCCAAATATGAGCTCAATCCATTCATCCTAGCTCCCTGTGCAATTTTTCAAAGTTTCTGACCAGAATGCAACTTTTTGAAGGAAGTACCTTCATAGAGTTTCAAAATGGGATGAAACTTTGCCATCCTCTCGTATATCTCAAATCATCATCCTCCACCCAAATTCAGTTCGTTTCGTTGAACTATGTGAGCACAGGAGCAATTCTTGTTTTCTGTCTAAATTTTCAGTTTGTGAAGCAAGTGTATTTTATCTTGCTCCATTATGGCTGATAATTGTTCCAGGACTTCTCCTACTCATATAACATATCTCCACAAGATTGTGGCTCATTTCACTTGACCAATTGCCCTGAGGATTTTTCTAAAGGTTTTGGACAGAAATGATAGCTGTGAAGGTAGTACCATTTTGGTGAGTCCATTTGGTATGAACTTTTTACAGCATTATGGTATGTTCAAATCATCAGGCTTTGCCAAGTTATAGCCCAATCCATCACTCCTAGTGAGTGTTTCATCATGATTAAGTTTCTGGGTCAGTTTTGGTGGTTGTACAACAACTATGGTAAATAGTTGTCCATTTTACCTCAAAACTCCCAGGACCGTAGTACTTTCTACCCCAAGCCTCCCGGACATCAAGTTTACCATTTACCATCTCTGGTTTAATCTCTAGGATGCTGCCAAGTTTGCAACAGCAAACTTGTGGAGCTTGTTTCACTCATCTCCATTTGTCTCTGCCCGATCTTTCACCATGGTAACACTCCACGCTGGAAGGACTACGCGGTAGACATGAATTTACATGAGTTAAAACCACAGAGTGCGCCATGCCAGTGGTGACTACGAGGGAAGCCAGCCAAAACGGTGGTCTAGCCACTGTTCTCGTCGGCAGCGCTGCTCCGACCGTCTCTGGCCTCGCCATTAATGCCCAGCAGTTCCCCCTCGGCGTCCTCTTCCCTCTGGACCTCTGGCCCCCTTCGTTTTCTTCTCTGACGAGCCGTGCCAACGCTCGAACAATGCGTGCCCGTGAGCTCGTCCTCTTCCTCGCCGGTGTCCGCTTCCTCCTCTTGTCCTCGAGCCTTGCTCGTCTCCGTGAGCCTCTGCTGCTCGTCTTGATCCTCCCCGTCGCCTTCTCATGGGCCTTGGCCGCGCCTGCCGACACAGCGCCGTCGCCGACGCGCGGACAGGTCGCCCGCCGCGTGCCACCTCCTCCCCTCCTTGCCCCGGCTATAAATAGCCAGCCCGAGACTTCTCCAAGCAAGCCAACCTCTTATCATGAGCCCCGAACTTGCATGTTGACTTTGCTTGCACCTTGTGTGTGTGTAGTTGCAATTGTTTCATATCGTTTTCGTCTGCAGTTATTCCATTTATGCCTGTCATGCATGCTTATGTTTTCATGATACCTTGGCCATGCTGATTAAAATGTTATTATTTGCCATGTCACTACTCTACTTTATTTTCATGGCATCGTTATAAGATGTTATGATGATTGAAATGCACCGTGATATGCTAGTACTTGATATTGTCATGCTCTGTATTTGATAGTTGTGTACTTGAGAAGTTTGATATTTTGTCCATCTATTTGTACGCTGCATGCTCATTGTTGCACTCATGTTTAATATGCTCATGATGATGGAGAAGAAAATAAAATGACTTAATAATAACAAACCTCCTCCGTCATCGATGGGATCGAGGCATAGTGCCACCAAATCAAACTTTTTCAGTGCAGCCACATTTGCCTTTGTGGGAAGGCCTTAATGCAAGCTATTGTCGTGACCTCTCGCCGGTGCCTCCCACTAGGTAAGGTTATGGGCGTGCTTACCCTGATCAGGTAAGCGGACATAACCTTGTGTGCTCGTTTTTGAGATTTTTGGTACCAGTCCCCGAGTGGGAGTGTCCCCGAGTGGGAGTTGACCACGACGGTGGTCGGGGTGTCTTTGGTAGACACGGGGCCACCCAGGACCAGCCCGTTGGGGATTGGGTCGGAGTGGCCGGGAGAGCGTCATAGCAGTAGGTTGGTTTCATCGGAATGCCGTTGGTCCACCCAAATGGGATGACGAGGCCATGGGTTCCGTGGTGTGGGTACAGTGTGCTACCTCTGCAGAGTGTATAAAGTCTATCGATAGCAACAGTTCGTAGTAGGTCCCACTATCAGGTCTTGGTCGAAATGGAGGATAAACCTGAAATAATTAAGTTGATAAATAAAGATGTGATAACAAGAATATGGTGACTTGAACTATGAGATAGTCGTGAGAAGTCACGACGATGTTTTGATATGATCACGTGACGAGGTCTCGATAAGCGTTGGAGACCAAGTGTTGGTCATGGTTGTGATCGTCGGAAAGATCACCGTTCGGTTGTGAGGCAACCCGTTGGTAAGAGAGTCCGAGGGACTCAGTGTACGAGTTTGGTTGCATTGCATGAGTAATATGTTTGCATTTAAAGAACCACGGCAGAACAAGATGGTTGCATAAAGTTAACATATTATGTCTGCATTGGATATGATCGGTAATTTATTTTGAGCATAGTTTCATGATGTCATGCCATGCTTTGATTTATATGTTAAATTATGCCATGACTGAGATGATATGCTTTGCTATTGCCATGTTAGAAGCATGTTTTGATATGCCATGTTATTGCCATGTTAGTAGATGCTATGATGTGGTTGATGCTCAGTTGATCTATATCATGCCATGTTAAGTAATTGATATGAGATAGGTTGTTGCATACGCTTGGTTCTTGCCTTGTCTTCTGCTTGTTTGGATGCTATGTATTTGGTTGTCTTGCAAGTACATTCAATGTACTGACCTGGCGTGTCATGCCAGTTTTGTAGGTCGTACCCGTATTGCTCGCTTGATCCGTCGTGCTAGGCCGTAATCTTGCCAGTCCTGTGAGTTGTGGAGCCCAGCCAGAGTTGTTATGCTGCCAAACCAAGACTTCCGCCGCCATTTTTTCAGACTTCCACTGTCATTTAATAGCCTTAGGGCTATGCCAGATAATTGTATTCATCAATGATGTAATCTCATATACATGTATTTGATGAATATTTTTGTACCTGGAATGCTGTATTATGGACCTGTCGTGCGTCAGGTGTTATCCTGGGCTGACGTGCGAAGGCCCCCTGCTCCATGCGGATCAGGGTGCCACACCTGCCAATTTAATATGATTTTTTCTAGAATATTTGAGAATATCTGGCACTGAGAAGACAGCAGGGGGAGCAAGCACCTGGCCACGAGGGTCCAGGGTGCGCCCACCCCTACTGGGTGCGCCCCCTGCCTCGTGGGCCCACGGTGGCTCCCCTCCACTTATGCCAGCCACCACACACTTCTTCTTCCTCCCAAAAAAATCACCATCCAGCTCAAGCACGAGTTCTAGCTCATTTTGCTGCGATTTTCGATCTCCTTGCTCAAAGCACCTCTCACAAAACTGCTTTCGGGGATTGTTCCTTGGTATGTGACTCCTCCATTGGTCCAATTAGTTTTTGTTCTAGTGCTTTATTCATTGCAAATTTGTCCTGCCTAGGTGACCATGTTCTTGAGCTTGCATGTCAAATTTATATGGTTCCAAGTAGTTCTAATGCATGATATAGTCTCTAGGCACTTGTAGGAGTAGTTGCTATCAATTTTGTTGAGCTTGGTTCACTTTTGTTTGAAGTTACTAAAAATTTCAGAATTTTTCAGAAAATAATGAAGAGATTTTTGAGGGGCTCATCGAGCCGAAGCTCGAAGGAAAAGCAAAGTGAGGAAGCAGAGAGGCCCAAATATAATCTGCCTCGCACCGCGGAGGTTCAGCCGTGTGAATGGCCTTCCGATGATTTCTTGAGAGCAACCGAGATTTATGATGATTTTTATGAATTGGCTGAGAATGCAGGCCTCACCGACTTTCTCCGCGACCAACGCAAACAGTATCTCTTACTCACCAATACCTTTGTGCAAAAATTCTACTATTATCCTAAGGAATCACCTCCTTCAGTAGATTTTCATTTATATGATGTGGTTAAGAAGATGTCACTAGATGAATTTTGCAAGGTTTGCAAAATACCTTTCAAGGGTAGCTTAGAGGAACCACATCGTAAAGATGTGGACGGGTTTATTGACACTATTACTGTAGGGGAAACTAGGAAGGTTTCCAATGCAAGAATCACTAGCATACATTTTCATGTTTTACACTACTTTGCTATATTTTCTAGTCGTTGCTTAATTGGCCGCGGAAACTGTGGAAACCTTAGTGTTCCTGATATTATTATTTTGTTCCATGGTTTATTCTGTGATGACTTTGTTAGTATGGGCGGTATTATTGCAAAACGGTTAAGTCTGAACCATACAAAGGGGCCCATCTTTGGAGGTGTTTATGCTTCACGCCTTGCTGCATACTATGACATACCTATTAGGCACTACGAAAAAGAAGAAAAATTGCTGCCTACTGTTTATTTAGATTATAACAGCATGGTAGCGCATGATTTTATTGTGAAGAATAGGGAAGGGCGCTTAAATACAAATTTTTCTTTGATAAACATCACCTTGAGACTATTACCTTGCCTGCTCCTTCTTTGTTTGATTTATCTATAGGCCCGTATCTCGTTCCGCTGGCGGCCATTCACGCCTACCGGAACCCTACGTCAGCCACACAGCCAGAGCCGGAATCACAATTTGATCCTCCACGATAGTCTAATTACCAGTGGGATCCGGAGATGATTGCCAACCAGTGGCAATCAGGGGCTTCTTCATCGTAGTACGACCCCAGTTACAACTTTGGATATCCGCCAGGCCATCCGGTAACACCCCGGATGTAACTTTCCATATTTGTAACTCCAACTCTTGCCATTTTCGGCTATGTGTTATGATATTCCCTCCGTAGTCGGGTTTTTGTCTCTTGTTTTGCATTTTGTTCATGTCATGCATCTCATATCATGTCATCATGTGCATCTCATTTGCATACGTGTTCGTCTCATGCATCCGAGCATTTTCCCCGTTGTCCGTTTTGCAATCCGACACTCCAACATGCACCGGCGCACCCCTCTTGTTTCTTTTCGTGAGTGGGTGTTAAACGTTCTTGGAATGGACTGAAGTTTGCCAAGTGGCCTTGGTATACCACCGGTAGACCACCTGTCAAGTTTCGTTCCATTTGGAGGTCGTTTGATGCTCCAACGGTTAACCGAGTAACCGCAAAGGCCTTTTGTGGGTTGCAGAAAACCCCCCCTCCAAACAGCCCAATAACCCATCTAAGCCCCGTCCATGCTCTCGGTCGTTCGATCACGATCGTGTGGGCGAAAACTGTGCCTCATTTGGACTCTCCTAGCTCCCTATGCCTATATAAACACCCCCCCTCCGAAATTTGCGTCCAAACCCTAAAAAAATCGCCCTCCGCCGCCACCGGACACGTCCGCTGCCGCGGGACGAATCGCCGCCGCCGC
>NC_057799.1:595814996-595851433 GCF_018294505.1 Triticum aestivum
GACCCCGCTGCCGTCGCGTCTCCCTCGCCACCGCCGCCTCCTCCTGCGGGCGCCCGAGGCCCGAGCCTCCACGCCCGCGCCCGTCCCCGACCGCCGGCGCCCGTCCTCGTCCCCTCCGTCCTCCTCCTTCCCCAACTCCGGCCAAACCCCGGCGAACCTTGACATCCGTGCCGGCCCCCGATCCAGATCTGGAAGAAGGTTGACTCTGAAAATCCTCCAAGTCCCGAATATTTTCACAATATGTTGCTTTGTTCATCATGGCATATCTCATTGTATATTGCTCCATTTTGCGTGCATGTTATATCGAAATGTTCATCACGAGATGCTCTTCATTTTGTTCCAGTGTGCCATGCTCGTTTGAGTTCATCTTCATGCCCAAATCTCTGGTGCAAGAGTGCTATATGATGTTTACTGCTATTACTTATCAGAACTTGATGTTTTGTTATTTTTGTTGCATTTGATGTGTGCATCTTATGGGCATGAGCTCTACATGTGTTTTGATCTATGCCATGCTATCTTTACAGAGGTGTATGCCATGTATTTTTGTGATCTATGTGTTGACTAGAAAAAGCATGCAAACTAGGCTTCGTGATGTTTCTGTTTTCAGGGACTTAGAATTTTGCAGTCTTTTGCTGCTGTTATTTGTTTGCCATGTATCCATGTGTCTACAGTGAGATCCATGCTTCTTTTGGGTATGATCAATAAGGATGTTTTGCAGATATAGTTGTGCTCTATCCATCCATGCCACTGTTTGCAATTATGGAGTGCCCTAGCATGTCTTAATCTTGCTCTACTTTTGCTATAAAATGTTCCTGGCAGAATGTAAACATGATATTCAATTTTGCCAAGGTTGGTGTAGTTGATCCATACATGCTATGAACTTGTTCTTGCCATGGTTAGCTTCACGAACATGCCATCTTGCTGTAGGTATGCTTGTTTTGTCATGCATTGCTTTGTTATGAGTGAATCGAGCTCACAAATATGCCCTCATAATTTCTGTTAATGCCATGCTCTGTTTTCTGCTGTCTGAAACCTGTTAACGGAACTTGCTATGTTTACATGGGTGCCATCATATCGTCTGTGCCTTTTTGGCTCATGGCCAGTAAGGGACTTTTGTTCTATGCATTTAGTAGATTCATGGCATGCCTTGTTTTGCTATGTTAAGTTCGTGTAGCATGTGTCTTGCTTGCTCTGAACATTGCTACCTGATGCTGTTTCAGCCATGTTCAGTATTTTCACCGTCTGTGAAGCTGTTATCTTTTGCACTTTTGCCATGTTTGTTTGCACCTGTTATGGTGTGATATAGACGTAGCTCAGTGTTCATCTTTTGTCAAGTATCTCCTGTAGATCACTTCCATATACTTTGTTGCTATGTTGGGGTGCCGTAGCATAGTTACTTGATGTATTCTAAGTGCTATCATGATGTTAATCGCAGAATCGTGTCATTCTTGTTTTGCTTGCCATTTGCAAACCGTGCATCCGTTTCCGGTGATCTTTATATCGATTTCGACTGAAATCATCTCATCTTTCCAGTGGCATACTTGGTTTGCCAAGTTACTGCCGTGTTCATCCTTTTCTTCCGGAGCATGCATATGCATCGCATATCACATCTCGCATATCATGCATGTATTGCATCATGTTGCTTGTGCATTTCCCGTGATTGATTGTGGTTCCATTCCTTGTGTTCTTGCTGTGGGTAGAGCCGGGAGATGACTTCTTGAACGAGCAACCTGTTGAGTACGCTTACGAGGATCAAGCTTTCGACAACTCTGAGAACCTTGCAGGCAAGATGACCATACCCTCGAAATCACTTCTATCTTTGCTTTGCTAGTTGTTCGTTCTATTGCTATGCAGCGCTACCTACCACTTGCTATATCATGCCTCCCATATTGCCAGGTCAAGCCTCTAACCATCCTTTCCTAGCAAACCGTTGTTTGGCTAAGTTACCGCTTTTGCTCAGCCCTTCTTATAGCGTTGCTAGTTGCAGGTGAAGTTGAAGTTGGTTCCATGTTGGAACATGGTTATTTTGGCATATCACAATATCTCTTATTTAATTAATGCATCTATATATTTGGTAAAGGATGCAAGGCTCGGCCTTATGCCTGGTGTTTTGTTCCACTCTTGCCGTCCTAGTTTCCGTCATACCGGTGTTATGTCCCTTGAGTTTGCGTTCCTTACGCGGTTGGGTGATTTATGGGACCCCCTTGACAGTTCGCCTTGAATAAAACTCCTCCAGCAAGGCCCAACCTTGGTTTTACCATTTTCCACCTAAGCCTTTTTCCCTTGGGTTTTCGCGAGCCCGAGGGTCATCTTTATTTTAACCCCCCCGGGCCAGTGCTCCTTCGAGTGTTGGTCCGAACCGAGCAGCCTGCGGGGCCACCTCGGGGAAACTTGAGGCCTGGTTTTACTCGTAGCTTGACTTATCCGGTGTGCCCTGAGAACGAGATATGTGCAGCTCCTATCGGGATTTGTCGGTGCATCGGGCGGCTTTGCTGGTCTTGTTTTACCATTGTCGAAATGTCTTGTAAACCGGGATTCCGAGACTGATCGGGTCTTCCCGGGAGAAGGTTTATCCTTCGTTGACCGTGAGAGCTTATAATGGGCTAAGTTGGGACACCCCTGCAGGGTATTATCTTTCGAAAGCCGTGCCCGCGGTTATGTGGCAGATGGGAGTTGTTAATGTCCGGTTGTAGAGAACTTGACACTTGACTTAATTAAAATACATCAACCGTGTGTATAGCCGTGATGGTCTCTTTTCGGCGGAGTCCGGGAAGTGAACACGGTTTGGGTTATGAATGAACGTAAGTAGTTTCAGGATCACTTCTTGATCATTTCTAGCTTCGCGACCGTTGCGTTGCTTCTCTTCTCGCTCTCTTTTGCGTATGTTAGCCACCATATATGCTTAGAGCTTGCTGCAGCTCCACCTCATTACCCCATCCTTTTCCTATAAGCTTAAATAGTCTTGATCTCACGGGTGTGAGATTGCTGAGTCCTCGTGACTCACAGATTCTACCAAAACAGTTGCAGGTGCCGACGATGCCAGTGCAGATGACGCAACCGAGCTCAAGTGGGAGTTCGATGAGGAACGTGGTCGTTACTATGTTTCATTTCCTGATGATCAATAGTGGAGCCCAGTTGGGATGATCGGGGATCTAGCATTTGGGGTTATCTTATTTTCATTTGGATTTGACCGTAGTTGGTCTATGTGTGGATTTTGGATGATGTATGAATTAATTTATGTATTGTGTGAGGTGGCGATTGTAAGCCAACTCTCGTTATCCCATTCTTGTTCATTACATGGGATTGTGTGAAGATGACCCTTCTTGCGACAATACCTACAATGCGGTTATGCCTCTAAGTCGTGCCTCGACACGTGGGAGATATAGCCGCATCGTGGGCATTACAAGTTGGTTATTAGAGCCATCCCCAACTTAGGAGCCCCCTGCTTGATCAAATCGCTGGCGTTGTTGAGTCTAGAACAAAAATGTTTTGAGTCTTAGGATTATATATATCGGAGAGTAGGATTCTTTTTACTCCTCAGTCCCCTCGTCGCTCTGGTGAGGCCTCCTGACGTAGAAGTTTTGACTCTTCTCTCCTCAAATTTCACTAAATTTTTTTAGGATCACGCGGGTATCTTGGAATCGTTCCGATGGTTTTGTGACGAGAACATTGTTCTTGGTGCCTCTTAACATTTAGGGGTTGTGGCAGTGTCCCGGGGAGTTGAGCTCCGAGGTGTTGTCGTCACAATTTTATCGTTGCAGTTCTGGAATACCTGAGTTTCGCCGACATCGAAAATCTCTTTTATGCAGTTGTTGGTGAGATCACCTCGACGCCACCCAGTACTGGGGCGGGAGTTCGGGAGTATTGCCATAACTCGCATAACGGATGCTTTTTGAAGGTTGAGGTACACGATTTCCGAAGGTTTCTTGGTTATGTGTTGACGGATGGATACAGCTGGATCTAGGGATTGCTAGTTTGGGTGATATATTTTGTGTCCCCTGTATCCCCAACACCAGATTGCATAACCAGAAAGTTTCGGGAGTTTATAGGTGGGATTCAAGTAGCTCTTAGCATTTCTTCCCGCAGATATTTGGTTTGAGATTGGGTAATCCTTACCACTTATTTGTTCCAGTTGCACCTTGTTATTTTATTCATCAATCTCTTATCAAGTGGCTTCTCACCTTAATGGAAGTGTGATGATTTACTATGGAATTCATTCATTCATCCTCGTTCGAATGTTTATTGTGAAGACTATATGTTGCAATTTCTATCCGTTGATTCAACTTGTCTATTTGTCTATCAAGATGCTAACGGATGTCACCCTCTTCAGGATGGCTCCGCCAACGCGTCAGAATCCGGAACGCAATGAGGGGAGTCAGGCGAACCCTCCACCACCACCTCCGCCTCCGGAGGCATGGCAAGCTATCATGGCAGCCACCAATGCCAATGCTCAGATGATTTTGCAACTCTTGCAAGAGCGCACCCAAGGGCAAGGCAATCAAGGAAATCAAGGCCAAGGCAACAATCAGACTCACTTCGCTACCCTCAACCAGTTCCTCGCAAATCAGCCGAAGTCTTTCAGTTACTGTGCCGAGGCCACAAACGCCGATGATTGGCTCGTGGACATCAACAAGAATTTTGAATGTAGCAATGTCAGGCCTGAGGACTTTGTCAAGTTTGCTTCTTTTCAACTCAAGGATCAAGCTGCCGAGTGGTATCAACAATACAAAGATTCCAGAGGAGGTTGTGTGATTACCTGGGATGATTTCCGCCAAGACTTCAAAGCTCACCACATTCCACAAAGTGTTGTTGAGAGCAAGCGTGAGGAGTTCCGCAATCTCAAGCAAGGCAGCATGTCCGTGTATCAATACAATACTCAGTTTCAGAAACTCGCTCGCTTTGTTAAGCAAGACGTTCCTGATGAAAAGAGCATGATCTATCAATTCAGAGGTGGCCTCAGAGAAGATCTGCAATTACCTCTCGTGCTTTTTGAGCCGACCAAGTATGATGATTTCTACAACATGGCTCTGAAGCAAACGGCTGCTCAGCTCAAGTGTGAGGCTTCTAAGAAGAGAGTCAGGGACGCAATTCAGTCTTCTTCTTCCTCACTAGTGGCTGCTAAGCAACAGAAGTTCTGGTTGCCTCCTCCTCCGTTTTGTCAGCCTTTCCAGCAGAAGAACAAAGGTGGCCATGGATCTTCCCACCCACCCAACCCTGGTATCAGAACAAGTCTCAGAATCAAGCTCCAAAGTCGAATGCACCTTATCAACGTCCACTCTCAGAGGTGACTTGCAACAAGTGTCAGCAGAAAGGTCACTATGCGAACAAGTGCTTCAACCAAAGGCGCCTTCCGCCTCCTCCTCCCGTGAGATCTTCCAGCAATGCAGTGGTCAAGCATAATCCCAAGTCTGCAAAGGTGAACATGATGAATGCAGCTCAAGCGGAGGAATCTACTGATGTGATAATGGGTAATCTCTCAGTTAATGATATTCCTGCAAAAGTCTTATTTGATACTGGTGCTTCGCTTTGTTTCATGTCAAGAACGTTTTTTGCCAAGCATGAATTCACTTGTTCACATTTGGGTAAACCCATGGATGTCGTTTCTCCGGGTAAACGTTCGAGCTCTAGTTTGGTGGTTCCGGATGTTTCCATCAAGATGGGAAACTATAAATTTCTGTCTTCCCCAATTGTTCTTGGTGACTCGAATATTGATCTAATTCTCGGCATGGACTGGCTTTCTAAGCACAAGGCCCAACTTGATTGTGCTGCCAGGGAAATTCAATTGACACACTCTTCTGAGGATGTTATCATCTATGCCGCTCGTGATGAAACCATTCGGTTATTTTCTCTCAATGGGAAGGGCGAGCTAGACGCAATTTCTCAAATTCCAGTCGTTTGTGAGTACCAAGATGTCTTTCCAGAAGAGCTTCCGGGTATGCCTCCTCACCGGCCAGTTGAGTTCATTATCGATCTTGAGCCTGGCACGGAACCCGTTTGCAAGCGTCCTTACAAGCTTGGACCCAAGGAGCTGAAGGAATTGAAGAAACAGCTCGATGAAAAAGAGCGTCTGGGTTTGATCAGACCGAGTTCATCTCCGTGGGGTTGTGGTGTTCTTTTTGTCCAGAAGAAGGATGGCACAGACCGACTTTGTGTCGACTACCGTCCATTGAACAAGAAGACAATCAAGAAAAAGTATCCACTTCCCAACATCAATGAGCTATTCGAGCAACTTAAAGATGCTAAAGTCTTCTCCAAGCTTGACCTTCGAATGGGTTATCATCAGATTCGCATTCGTGAAGAAGATATTCCCAAGACAGCATTCAGAACAAGCTTTGGTTCTTATGAATATACTGTCATGTCTTTCGGCCTTGTCAATGCTCCTCCAACATTCTCTCGAATGATGAACTTCATATTCAACCCCTATACCAATGAATTCGTGCTGGTGTATCTCGACGATATCTTGGTCTTCTCCAAGAATAAGAAGGATCATGCCAAACATTTGCGATTGGTGCTCGACAAGCTCAGAGAGTATCAATTCTATGCGAAGTTTTCCAAATGTGAGTTCTGGCTTGATGAAGTTCTTTACCTTGGTCATATCATCTCTGCCAAGGGCATCACTGTTAATCCCGAGAAGGTGTCTGCAATTGTGAATTGGGAACCTCCTCAGAATGTCAAGCAGCTCCGCAGTTTCCTTGGTCTTGCAAGCTATTGCCGAAGATTCGTTGAGAATTTCTCTAAGATTGCAAAGCCTCTTTACAACCTCCTCTAGAAGCACATGAAGTATGTCTG
Source organism: Triticum aestivum (assembly GCF_018294505.1). NCBI lineage: Eukaryota > Viridiplantae > Streptophyta > Magnoliopsida > Poales > Poaceae > Triticum > Triticum aestivum. Next base: position 595,821,786 of record NC_057799.1, read on the forward strand.
GTCTCCTGAGTGTGACGTTGCTTTCAACACTCTTAAAGAGAAACTCGTCACAGCTCCTGTCTTAACTCCTCCTGACGAATCCAAACCATTCTAAGTTTTCTGTGATGCTTCTCTTCAAGGTCTCGGTGCTGTGTTAATGCAAGAGAAGAAAGTTGTGGCCTATACCTCTCGTCAGTTGAAGCCCAACGAAAAGAACTACCCCACTCACGATCTTGAGTTGGCGGCAGTTGTCCATGCATTAATAACTTGGAGACATCTCTTGTTGGGAAGAAAAGTGGACATATTCACCGATCACAAGAGTCTCAAGTACATCTTCACTCAGCCAAACCTCAACCTCAGGCAAACTCGATGGGTCGAAATGATTCAAGAGTACAATCCGAGTATTGAATATACTCCAGGCAAGGCGAATGTCATTGCAGATGCTTTGAGCAGGAAGGCTTATTGCAACAGCTTAATTCTCAAGCCTTTCCAACCGGATCTTTGTGAAGCTTTCCGCAAACTGAATCTCCAAGTTGTTCCTCAAGGCTTTCTTGCCAACCTCCTAGTCTCTCCTACTTTGGAAGATCAAATTCGTGAGGCACAACTCCTGGATACCATGGTGAAGAAGGTGAAACGTGGTATTGACAAGGGTCTTTCCAAATACAAGTGCTATCGCATTGATGACAGAGACACTTTATTCTCCGAGGACCGGATTGTGGTTCCTAAAGGTGATCTAAGGAAAGTCATTATGAACGAGGCGCACAATTCTCTTCTTTCCATTCATCCTGGAAGTACGAAGATGTACCATGACCTCAAGCAGTCGTATTGGTGGACTCGAATGAAGCGAGAAATCACTCAATTCGTGAATGAATGTGATGTCTGTCGAAGGGTGAAAGCAGAACACCAACGACCAGCTGGTCTCCTCCAACCTCTTGCTATCCCAGAATGGAAGTTTGATCATATCGAAATGGAGTTCGTGACTGGATTTCCTAAGTCCAAGCGCGGAAATGATGCTATCTTCGTTGTCATCGACAAGCTTACTAAAGTGGCTCATTTTCTTCCAATCAAAGAATCTATCACAGCAGCTCAGTTGGCAGAGCTGTACACCTCCAGGATTGTCTCCTTGCACAGCATTCCACAAGTGATTTCTTCAGATCGTGGAAGCATCTTCACTTCTAAGTTCTGGGACTCCTTCCAGAAGGCCATGGGCACCAACATTCGCTTCAGCACAGCTTTCCATCCTCAAACTAGTGGCCAAGTCGAGCGAGTCAATCAAATCCTTGAAGATATGCTCAGGGCTTGTGTCATTTCTTTTGGCATGAAGTGGGAAGATTGTCTTCCATATGCCGAGTTCTCCTACAACAACAGCTTCCAAGCGAGTTCGGGCAAGGCCCCATTCGAGATTCTCCATGGCAGAAAGTGTCGTACTCCTCTCAATTGGTCAGAGACTGGTGAACGCCAACTTCTTGGCAATGACTTAATCACAGAGGCTGAAGAAATGTGTAAAGTCATCCGTGAAAATCTCAAAGCCGTGCAATCGCGCCAGAAGAGTTACTATGATAGCAAGCACCGTGACTTGGCTTTCGAGATCGAAGACCACGTCTACCTCCGCGTCTCTCCAATGAAAGGCACTCGTCGCTTCAGTATCAAAGGGAAGCTTGCCCCTAGATACGTGGGTCCTTTCAAGATCATTGGCAAAAGAGGCGACCTCGTCTATCAACTTGAGCTTCCCTCCAACTTCGCGAACGTGCACGATGTGTTCCACATGTCACAGCTTCGCAAGTGCTTCAAGACTCCTGAGCGCACCATCAACTTCGAAGAGATTGACCTCCAAGAAGATCTGCCTTATCATGAGCACCCCGTTGCTATTCTTGAAGAAACTGAGCGCAAGACTCGCAACAAGTCAATCAAATTCCTGAGAGTGAAGTGGTCGCACCATTCCGACCGAGAAGCCACCTGGGAACGCGAGGACCACCTCCGTTCCGAATATCCGGAGTTCTCTCAGTCCTAGATCTCGGGACGAGATCCTCTCGTAGTGGTGGAGTGTTGTAACACCCCGGATGTAACTTTCCATATTTGTAACTCCAACTCTTGCCATTTTCGGCTATGTGTTATGATATTCCCTCCGTGGTCGGGTTTTTGTCTCTCGTTTTGCATTTTGTTCATGTCATGCATCTCATATCATGTCATCATGTGCATCTCATTTGCATACGTGTTCGTCTCATGCATCCGAGCATTTTCCCCGTTGTCCGTTTTGCAATCCGACACTCCCACATGCACCGGCGCACCCCTCTTGTTTCTTTTCGTGAGCGGGTGTTAAACGTTCTCGGAATGGACCGAAGTTTGCCAAGTGGCCTTGGTATACCACCGGTAGACCACCTGTCAAGTTTCGTTCCATTTGGAGGTCGTTTGATGCTCCAACGGTTAACCGGGTAACCTCAAAGGCCTTTTGTGGGTTGCAGAAAAACCCCCCTCCAAACAGCCCAATAACCCATCTAAGCCTCCTCCATGCTCTCGGTCGTTCGATCACGATCGTGTGGGCGAAAACCGTGCCTCATTTGGACCCTCCTAGCTCCCTATGCCTATATAAACACCTCCCCCTCCGAATTTGCGTCCAAACCCTAAAAAAATCGCCCTCCGCCGCCACCGGACGAATCGCCGCCGCCGCCCCGAGCCTATCGGCGCGCGCCACGTGGCACTCCACCATCCCTTTTTGGCTCATGGCCAGTAAGGGACTTTTGTTCTATGCATTTAGTATATTCATGCCATGCCTTGTTTTGCTATGTTAAATCCCTGTAGCATGTGTTTTGCTTGCTCTGAACATTGCTACATGATGCTGTTTCAGCCATGTTCAGTATTTTCACTTAGTCTGTGAAGCTGTTATCTTTTGCACTTTTGCCATGTTTGTTTGGACCTATTATGGTGTGATATAAACATAGCCCAGTGTTCATCTTTTGTCAAGCATCTCCTGTAGATCACTGCCATATACTTTGTTGCTATGTTGGGGTGCCGTAGCATAGTTACTTGATGTATTCTAAGTGCTATCATGATGTTAATCGTAGAATCGTGTCATTCTTGTTTTGCTTGCCATTTGCAAACCGTGCATCCGTTTCCGGTGATCTTTATATCGATTTCGACCGAAATCATCTCATCTTTCCAGTGGCATACTTGGTTTGCCAAGTTACTGCCGTGTTCATCCTTTTCTTCCGGAGCACGCATATGCATCGCATATCACATCTCGCATATCATGCATGTATTGCATCATGTTGCTTGTGCATTTCCCGTGATTGATTGTGGTTCCATTGCTTGTGTTCTTGCTATGGGTAGAGCCGGGAGACGAGTTCGTGAACGAGGAACCTGTTGAGTACGCTTACGAGGATCAAGCTTTCGACAACTCTGAGAACCTTGCAGGCAAGATTACCATACCCTCGAAATCACTTCTATCTTTGCTTTGCTAGTTGTTTGTTCTATTGCTATGCTGCACTACCTACCACTTGCTATATCATGCCTCCCATATTGCCAGGTCAAGCCTCTAACCATCCTTTCCTAGCAAACCGTTGTTTGGCTAAGTTACCGCTTTTGCTCAGCCCTTCTTATAGCGTTGCTAGTTGCAGGTGAAGTTGTAGTTGGTTCCATGTTGGAGAATAGTTATTTTGGCATATCACAATATCTCTTATTTAATTAATGCATCTATGTATTTGGTAAAGGGTGGAAGGCTCGGCCTTATGCCTGGTGTTTTGTTCCACTCTTGCCGCCCTAGTTTCCGTCATATCGGTGTTATGTTCCTTGAGTTTGCGTTCCTTACGCGGTTGGGTGATTTATGGGACCCCCTTGACAGTTCGCCTTGAATAAAACTCCTCCAGCAAGGCCCAACCTTGGTTTTACCATTTGCCACCTAAGCCGTTTTCCCTTGGGTTTTCACGAGCCGGAGGGTCATCTTTATTTTAACCCCCCCCGGGCCAGTGCTCCTTCGAGTGTTGGTCCGAACCGAGCAGCCTGTGGGGCCACCTCGGGGAAACTCGAGGCCTGGTTTTACTCGTAGCTTGACTTATCCGGTGTGCCCTGAGAACGAGATATGTGCAGCTCCTATCGGGATTTGTCGGCGCATCGGGCGGCTTTGCTGGTCTTGTTTTACCATTGTCGAAATGCCTTGTAAACCGGGATTCCGAGACTGATCGGGTCTTCCCGGGAGAAGGTTTATCCTTCGTTGACCGTGAGAGCTTATAATGGGCTAAGTTGGGACACCCCTGCAGGGTATTATCTTTCAAAAGCCGTGCCCGCGGTTATGTGGCAGATGGGAGTTGTTAATGTCCGGTTGTAGAGAACTTGACACTTGACTTAATTAAAATACATCAACCGTGTGTGTAGCCGTGATGGTCTCTTTTCGGCGGAGTCCGGGAAGTGAACACGGTTCGGGTTATGAATGAACGTAAGTAGTTTCAGGATCACTTCTTGATCATTTCTAGCTTCGCGACCGTTGCGTTGCTTCTCTTCTTGCTCTCTTTTGCGTATGTTAGCCACCATATATGCTTAGAGCCTGCTGCAGCTCCACCTCATTACCCCATCCTTTTCCTATAAGCTTAAATAGTCTTGATCTCGCGGGTGTGAGATTGCTGAGTCCTCGTGACTCACAGATTCTACCAAAACAGTTGCAGGTGCCGATGATGCCAGTGCAGATGACGCAACCGAGCTCAAGTGGGAGTTCGATGAGGAACGTGGTCGTTACTATGTTTCGTTTCCTGATGATCAATAGTGGAGCCCAGTTGGGACGATCGGGGATCTAGCATTTGGGGTTATCTTATTTTCATTTGGATTTGACCGTAGTCGGTCTATGTGTGGATTTTGGATGATGTATGAATTAATTTATGTATTGTGTGAAGTGGCGATTGTAAGCCAACTCTCGTTATCCCATTCTTGTTCATTACATGGGATTGTGTGAAGATGACCCTTCTTGCGACAATACCTACAATGCGGTTATGCCTCTAAGTCGTGCCTTGACACGTGGGAGATATAGCCGCATCGTGGGCGTTACACATCCGTGGCAATAAACCAACTTAGGCCAAAAGCCTAAGCTTGGGGGAGTACGTATTTCTCACTGACATTACATTCATGTTCACACACTCATTGCTAGTTGTCGGTGCTCATACTCTTTCACTGTAATATCCATGCTAGTTTATTTTCCTTTTTCTTGCTTTCTTCTTGTGTGTTTGATAAACCTTAAGAAAACAAAAAAAATTAGTGTAGCTTTTAGTTAGTTTACCTTTCTTGCTGTAGTAGTAATAATTAAAAAGAAAACCCAAAAATATTTCCCGTTCTTCTTTTGCTTGTTGGGAGCTTTCCCGTGTAAATAGTTTTATTTCTTTTCTTTTCTTTGGGGGTCGATAGGAGAAGACCATAATTAAATTGTTGAAGTGGCTCTTATATGCATTATTGTTGATTTAACCAAGAGCCCATATTACCTTGTCTTCTCCTGTTTATTGAATGCTCGCAGATTCCAGCTTAGTCCAATGCACGTGCACTACTACTATTATTCACATCGTTCGGTCGTGCAAGTGAAAGGCAATAATGACGATATATGATGGACTAATTGAGATGGGAGAAGCTGGTATGAACTCGACCTCTCTTGTTTTTGTAAATATGATTAGTTCATCGTTCGTGATTCAGCCTATTATGAATGAACATGTTTGCAATGACAATTAGAGATTGTAGTTACTTATGCCATGCTTAATTAGCTAGGAGTTTATAGTGGTTTACCTTGCGTGCCAACATGCTATTAAAATGGTTGTGATGTGGTATGATGGGGTGGTATCCTCCTTTGAATGATTCGAGTGACTTGACTTGGCACATGTTCACACATGTAGTTGAAACAAATCAACATAGCCTTCACGATATTTATGTTCATGGTGGATTATATCCTACTCATGCTTGCACTCAATGTTCATTAATTTTAATGCATGTTCATGACCGTTGTCGCTCTCTAGTTGGTCGCTTCCCAGTCTTTTGCTAGCCTTCACTTGTACTAAGCGGGAATACTGCTTGTGCATCCAATCCCTTAAACCCCAAAGTTATTCCATATGAGTCCACTATACCTTCCTATATGCGGTATCTACCTGCCATTCCAAGTAAATTTGTATGTGCCAAACTCTAAACCTTCAAATGAAATTCTGTTTTGTATGCTCGAATAGCTCATGTATCAACTAGGGTTGTCCGTATCTTCCATGCTAGGCGGGCTCTCAAGAGGAGTGGACTCTGCTCCTCACTCACGAGAAAATGGCTGGTCACGGGGATGCCAAGTCCCATGCTTTATGCAAACTAAATCAAAATAATTGCAAACAAAACTCCCCCTTGGACTGTTGTTAGTTGGAGGCACTCGTTGTTTCGAGCAAGCCATGGATTGATGCTTGTTGGTGGAGGGGGAGTATAAACTTTACCATTCTGTTTGGGAACTGCCTATAATGTGTGTAGCATGGAAGATATCACCATCTCTTGGTTGTTATGTTGACAATGAAAGTATGCTGCTCAAAATATTATTTATCTCTATTTCAAAATCGAGCTCTGGCACCTCTACAAATCCCTGCTTCCCTCTATGAAGGGCCTATCTATTTACTTTTATGTTGAGTCATCACCCTCTTATTAAAAAGCACCAGCTGGAGAGCACCGCTGTCATTTGCATCCATTACTATTAATTTATGTTGGGTATGACTATGACTGGATCTCTTTTACCATGAATTACAATGTCTAGTCAGTCCTTGATCTTTGAAGGTGCTCTACATTTATGTTTTGCGGTCTCAGAAAGGGCTAGCGAGATACCAACTTGTTATATCATATCATGATTATTTTGAGAAAGTGTTGTCATCCGAGATTTATTATTATTGCTCGCTAGTTGATTATGCCATTGACATGTGTAAACATGAGACCTAAATGTATTGTGAATATGGTTAGTCATAATCTTTGCTGAAAACATGAATGCTGGCTTTACATATTTACAACAACAAGAGCAAACAGAGTTTGTAAAAGTTTTTCTTTATCACTTTCAGTTTGTCAACTGAATTGCTTGAGGACAAGCAAAGGTTTAAGCTTGGGGGAGTTGATACGTCTCCGTCGTATCTACTTTTCCAAACACTTTTGCCCTTGTTTTGGACTCTAACTTGCATGATTTGAATGGAACTAACCCGGACTGACACTGTTTTCAGCAGAATTGCCATGGTGTTATTTATTTGCAGAAACAAAAGTTCTCGGAATGACCTGAAACTCCACGAAACTTATTTTTGGAAAATATTAAAAATACTGGAAGAAGAATCCACGTCAGGGGGCCTCCACCTGTCCACGAGGGTGGGGGGGCGCGCCCCCTGCCTCGTGGGCCCCCTGTTGCTCCACCGACCTCAACTCCAACTCCATATATTCGTGTTCGGGGAGAAAAAAACCAGAGAGAAGGATTCATCGCGTTTTACGATACGGAGCCGCCGCCAAGCCCTAAAACCTCCCGGGAGGGCTGATCTCGAGTCCGTTCGGGGCTCCGGAGAGGGGAATCCGTCGCCGTCGTCATCATCAACCATCCTCCATCGCCAATTTCATGATGCTCACCACCGTGCGTGAGTAATTCCATCGCAGGCTTGCTGGACGGTGATGGGTTGGATGAGATTTATGATGTAATCGAGTTAGTTTTGTTAGGGTTTGATCCCTAGTATCCACTATGTTCTGAGATTGATGTTGCTATGACTTTGCTATGCTTAATGCTTGGTAATAGGGCCTGAGTGCCATGATTTCAGATATGAACCTATTATGTTTACATGAATATATGTGAGTTCTTGATCCTATTTTGCAAGTCTATAGTCACCTACTATGTGTTATGATCCGACAACCCCAAAGTGACAATAATCGGGACCACTCCCGGTGATGACCATAGTTTGAGGAGTTCATGTATTCACTATGTGTTAATGCTTTGGTCTGGTAGTCTATTAAAAGGAGGCCTTAATATCCCTTACACTACAAAAAAAATACACTTCCGTGATGATACGTGTTTGTCACAGTAGGTCGCGTTTTTTGTCATGCATGTACATCCATGACGATTTTATGACAGAATCAAGATAGTCATACCTGTGCTGTCGTAGAAGTGTTCCATGACATTACCAAAATTATCATCACGGAAGTGTCCACTTCCATGACGATAAATCGCGCGTCACAGAAGTGCTTTCGTCAAGGGTGACCGACACGTGGCATCCACCGTAACGGAACACTGTTAAGCTATCGGGTCGGGTTTTGGATCCGATAACCCATTAACAGCCCCGACCAATAGGGATTTTCCACGTGTAAAATCATCATTGGCTGGAGGAAACACGTGTCGGCTCACCGTTGGGACAGATGTCATCCGCTCATTGGACCGAAGGCGCCTATGATACGGCGACACGTGGCACGGCCCAACAGAGGCCCATTCCTGTGAAAAGGCCGGCCCGTTTGACTTGGTCAAAAGGTGGCGGGCCGGCCCACGGAAAGCCTGTTAACGGCCTGTTCGCATATAGCCCATTTACAGCCCGCTAACCCAGGGCCCGTTACGCCCTATCCGAATTAGGCCCAGTAGCGTCATCTGGGCCGTCCAATATAATTCAGCCCGTTTTAACTTCTGGCCCATGTGTGGCCCATGACTTCTTTCGGACCATATGAGGACCTTTGTAACTCTTGGCCCATTAACGGCCCGTGGTGAAACTGGCCCTTAATGAACAGTGTATCACTTTATACCCATTAACGGCCCGTTATTCCATCGGGCCGTTTCCAGCCCAAGTTATCTTTCGGCCTTCTCAGGGCCCATTGATTCTTGGGCTCATTTGCAGAATTCGGTTACATACGGCCCGTTACTGTCATTTTCTGCTTGTGGGCCAAATTCAGCCCGTCGTTACAGTCGGCCCGTTTGCGGACCGTTAATACGTTGGGACGTTTTCATGTTAAAAAAACCCGTTGGGCTGTTTTCATAGAGTTATGAAATACGGCCTATTAACGACCCGTTATGGTCCACGAATAGTACGGCCCATGATTGGCGAAATGATGATATGCCCCGTAGAAGGCCCATGGATCGTACGGCCCGTATGAGGCCCATGGATAGTACGGCCCGTAGAAGGCGCATGGATCGTACGGCCCGTAGAAGGCCCATGGACCCTACGGCCCGTAGAAGGCCCATGGACCCTAAGGCCCGTATAGAAGGCAGATGGATCCTACGGCCGGACGAAGGCCCATGGATCATACGGCCTGCAGGAGGTCCATGGTTACAACAGTCCGTGTGTTGCCATGATTATTTTGGCCTAGTTACCAAAAATAGGCTATTGTGGCCACTAGAAAAAACAGAAAAAGAACTGCAGTGACTACAAGCAAACAACTAAACAAGACAATAAGGAAATAAATAAGCAAGCAATTAACGCTAGTCTATTACCGCTATTACACATATTACATCCACTGGTCATCAAAGTTCGCCACCAGTGCAAATATAGGGAACAAAGCAGCACATTACATACACTGGCCGTCAAAATTGGCCACCAGTGCAAATAAACGCAACAGCAAAACAAGAGCATAACTGAAACAACTTCAGAAGAGCTCAAGAAACGTTATCCTGGGTATCCACCATGCTGGCAATAAGCTTAGCAAGCTGATTAGCTTTGTCCTGTTTGGCGCTAAAATCCTCCAATGCTTGCTGTTGCACCAGAAAGTATGCATCTGAATGCTCCAGGGACTTCCGCAGTCCTTCCGCTTCTTGTCGCAGCACAGCTGATCGATGTCTTTCAGCTTGTAGTTGAGACTCAAGAAATCGAACTGAGTCAGACAGTGAGTTTGAATAGCTTGTGCAAGCGGTAGTGGCCAGTAACTCGAACACTAAACCAAGACAGGACTTTGGGGTTGTCTCGCTGTCTTCAAGATAGTCTTCCTTAGCCGTTTTATCAGCTTTGTTGGAGACCAACAAGGATGTGTCACTATCCTGAACCTTATCTGCATTACTTCCTTTACCATTGCTTAATAAGGCACTCTTCCCCAATATTCTGTCAGCATTCTAAATGAAGAAACAAGCAGACACATAACAAGTTTAGCATGTACTAGTATATGAAACTCATTTCGGTGAACCAGTTCATTAGTAAGGTGGATAGGATTAAACTACCAAGTCTTCTATTGCCAAGTACTAGTACATAATAAAAGCATCAAACAAACATATATCTATGTCCTGTGGTCACTGCATTGTCTTGCCAAATCAAAATAGAGACACGGTTCAAATCATATCAGTTCAAGACAAAGCAGCAGTGAAAGAATACAAAGCATGGGAAACTACACGGCACAACAAGATTTCAGATGGGTACCACGGGTCTACATGTACAACAACACTATTGGCTCTGTTGTGATGCTAGTAATGTGCATGATATGAATGTCAACTGTATACACAATTGAAATTGAAATCAAGCGAGCTATTGATAAGAGCAAACCTGTTAAAGAAACATGCGTGAACATACCTGCTGTACCATTGGAGTTTCGATTGGATCCTTCAATTTAAAAATAAGTTTGTATGAGTAAATACAGTGATACAAGAGCAAAGCAATCATAGTTAAAAAAAGGCGCGCCTAAGCGAGCGCTTAAGCGCGCCTAGGCTCTAGGCGTTGGCAAAACGCATTGCGCATAACTACGCATAATCTGTGCATAACTGCGCATAAGCATGCGCTTTGGTCAGTAAAGCGCAAGGCGGTGGCAAAACGCATAATTAACGCCTAACGCTTTTTTGAACTATGATAGCAATGGAATCTTAAATTAGAACAATTGTTCTTCAGGTTTAGGCACTTGTTCTACATGAACAGAGTACAGTAAGACGCAATAATATAATAGTTAAAATAGAAAATGAGCTCATAGACCTTACCACATTCTTGGTTCGGGACCAGTACAGAACAAGGCGTTCCCAGTCATCGTCCAGTAAATGTGTCTCAGGAGAACGTAAGGGAATTTGATGAGTTTCTTTGCCGGTGAAGTACGTTTTCTTCAGGTAATTCCGATACTGCCACCAAGCATTCTTGAAGATAGCAGAGGTATTAGCACAGGTTACCTCATCCTGAGTTTCCAAATCGGTCCTTCTCTATAGAGAAAAATGGGAAAAATTTGCTGTATTATAATCATCATGGAGGTAGGATGTATGGGACGAAGCAAAGTAATTGCCATGAATAACATTACTTACACATAACTCCTGGACAAACACCTGCAACTGGCATTTTCCTTCATCTTCAGTATAATATTTCCAAGATGGGAAGATACGCACATACGATTTAACAACATCAAATGCGATAGATGCTAAACTACGACTAGCTGGTTGTGCTTCCTCCACAGGAATAGGCGTACTAACTGGTGGAGTTGGGGTTCGCCGTGATAGTACTGGCCCTTTGGGCACTGGAGCTGCCTTACTAACTGCTCTTGTTTGGGAGCTCTGTGGTGGAGATGGTGCTGTGTCAACAGGAACTGGGTTACTATCGGTTGGGGTTAGGGTTAGATTGGGTGAAGCTGGTTCTCTGTCCATCGCAGTAGGGGTACAATCTGCGAGAGTTTGGGTTATGTGTGGTAGGGCTGGTTCTTGGGCATGTACAACCGGGGTGCTATCTCCACCAAGAGGTAGCACTGTTTTATTTGAAGACCGTGTTTTTAGTCCGCTAGATACTGGCATCACCCGCTCCAATTCAAATGGCTGATAAACAGGAAACATAGTTGAATGTACAGACATTGTATGAGAGACAGATGCAATAGATAGTGTGAAAAAAGAGGGCATGAAATAGTTGACATGTATATTGTTTAACTAAAACGGATAGCATGACATAATTTCACATATATGATGTCTATCTAAACTGGATAGCATAGCATAACATAATTCAAAGATATGATGAATAACTAAACATGATCGCATGACATAATTCACCTACATGTTATCTAAGTAATCAGGATCGCATCATTTAATTCACATATGTGATTTATATGCTAAACAGAGGGCATTCGATATGATATCTGAACTAAGAACATGGTGTTGAATATTGTGTATATGATGTCTAAACTATGCAATGCAAGACACCATGATATGAGCAGTATAACCATGCCATGTTAGAGCATACACCTCAGTGGGGGAATATGACTGGTCATCTGTCTCTGAATCCATCTCCGAGGAGCTATCGGGACCCAACAAGAGATCTGCTTCGACAGGTAGCACTGTCTGCTCTAAAGGCCTTGTTTTCACTCCAGATTTTTCCATCTCCCACCCAAATGGCTGATTCACAGGAAGAGTAGTTTAATGTACAAACATTGTCGAAAAATGGAAATGTAATGAAGAAAAGGATGGGCAAGATATCATTCAAATATATGATGCCTGGTTAAACAGGATGACATTGCACATTTCACATATATTATGGCTGGCTAAAAGACATGAGGCTGCATAATTCCCATATATGATATAGAAACTAAATAGGTGGCATTACAGAACATGTCTAAACTAAGCAGATGACATATATGATGTCAAAAGTAGGCACTGCAAGGCAACATATCCATGATATGACTAACATCATCATGCCAAGGTAGAGCAAACACCTTGGGGGTAAATAGGAGTGGTCAGCGGCGTCTGAATCTGCCTCAGAACAGATATCTTCCTCTGGATTACAATCTGGAGAGGGGTGCGGAGGGTTTGCCATTGAACCCACCATGGAGCGATGCCTGCATGACATTGTATTGCCGCGCAAAACTCTTCTCTTTTTCTCTACATGTTCAGCATGACTGTGTACAATATCTGACATGCATACGAAAAAAATATGGTGAGATTATGTAAGGAGAGCATGCAGAAATTTAGAGTGATGGTAACAACCAGTGGATCGACGTTTTTCCGTTGAACCAAAATAGCCCTAATGGATCGACGTGAATGTATAGTAATAAGTGATGCAACAAGTGTTCAACCTCTTTGCCGTAGCCGTGTCGACCTCAGCATCATTGGGTTGGTCGCTGAAGCAGTTGAGGCAGAGGTGGCTGTCGGAGGTGTGGAGGAAGATCTGGGGAATCTGTAGACGGCGTCCAGGGCACTGCTCTGTTGTGATGGATCATTCTGTCGTTGGAGCAGCTCCGGTGAGCCGTAAGACGTCAAGGCTGAAGCAGCACAAGACAAACATCGTCAATCTCAAGTGGGATTCTAATAGCATCTCCAATAGATGATGTAAAATGGATGTAAAATTAACATCACCAAAAACCACCTGACTACAACAGATGAGGTAAAAACTGTTGACTCTGAACTTAACTGTCGAAACTAAAATTTACTGTGGAATCTGAATGCTACTGTCGAAACTGAACGCAATGGTAGCAGAGAGGCACTTGACATGTAGTTTAGGGAGGGCCTGCAGTTCATCTTCAACCTGCACCCCCTGTGCCGCCAGCCACCACCGGCCGAACCGCCGGCCCCAGCGCCGCCTCGCCGCCCCGAAACAACTCGCCACCTCCGCCCTGGCCAGCCCTCTAGGCCCCCCGCCCCCACCCTGAACCCTAAGATAGATAGTGGGATACCTCTCCGGCGAGCCCCCGTCCCCGCTGCGGGTGGTTCTTCCTTAACTCCGGCGAGCCCCCCCAACCTCTAAAAATCGACTGACCCACAAGTTGATTCAGTCGACTGAAGTGTGGCTTAATCGGAGCAGAGCAGCAGCACGAGCGAGGGGGAGAGCAGCAGTAGCAGCTGGGCGAGCGAGCGATCGAGCAAGATCCGGAGCAGCAGCAGTAGTGCGAGCGAGTGAGCGAGAGCCGGAGCAGCAGCAGCAGATCCGGCTGGTATGGACGACGCCGCCGAAGGGGCCTCACACTGGGGGAGAGCCGCTGTGGAGATGTTGCCCGCGGCGCCGGCTTCAAGGTAGCCGCTCCATGGGGGTGCGGGATGGAGCACCGTCGGCGCCGGGAGGTCGAGTTAAGGAGAAGGTGCGATGCGATGAGTGTACAATCTCTTTGGTGGCGCCGAGTAGGCCTTGGCTTCGTCCGAGGAGTCGGTGAGGATGCTGCGGTTCCGGTGGAGCAGGTTAAGGCGACGCTGTGGGGATGGAGCAGCCGCGATAGACCAGGCGATTGTCGGAGCAGCTCCTTGGAGGTGGAGGACGGGGCGGCTGAACCGGCGGGACGGCGAGATGGACGACGGATCCTCATCCGGGGAGGTGGACGAGGGACGTCGAGCTGTTGCGGTGGACGACGTCGTCGGGGAAGAGGCTCCGGCTGGGCAGCGGTGACGTGGCGGACGGAGGAGGGTGGGGTTTCGCGGCAGGAGCGGAGAGGTTATGGCGGCCTGGGATTTCGAATGGCGAAAAGGGGGCGATGGGAGGGGGTGAAGCATGACTTAGGGACGCGCTTGTCCAAAATGTAGGGTGTGTTACAAAAGTACCCCCGACCGATTTGAACTAGCGGCCCTTTCGGCTCAGGGTTAGAAGGGGGATTTCGCGTGTCGGGATTTGGCAGCTCGAGGGAGTTTTCGCGCGCGTTGTAATTTCGGGATAGCAACGCGCGGGTTGTGAAGGCGCCAGTTTTGGGAGCACGATATCTGAATTTTCAGGATATAACAAGACACGGGTTGAATTTTAGGGACAAGCCTAACGTGTAGTAATATTGTACTTGTACGTACCAAATCAATTCGCACTTCCCTCAACCAAAAAGAAAACGAAAAAAATAAAACTATTCACACCACACAAAGAGAGAGTCTTGCCCCGTTTTACTATACAAATGCTATTCAAAGCTACTCCCTCCTTCCATCTATATAGGGCCTAATGCGTTTTTTGATGCTAAATTTGACCAAATATTAGAGCAATGATATATGACATGCAACTTACACAAAGCACACCATTAAATTCGTCTGTGAAAGGTTCTTTCAATGATATAATTTTCACATTGTGCATGTCATGTACTATTAATCTTGTGAATAGTCAAAGGCGGTCTTAAAAATCTCATTACGCCCTATATAGATGGAAGGAGGGAGTATGAATCCATGTTATGTCCGATTAATTTTTTTCGCTTGCTGTATAATGCATGTAACCTACTGATACCACCATTTTAGTGCATTCCAAATGTCTATACTACCGCTATAATTCGAACTAAATTTGAATTCGTTTCTCTATTTCAATAAGAATCTACAATCATGATTGTTGCCAACTTCAACCATCATAGTTTCCTTGCTATCCGCCAGATATAAATCGGACGGCCTATAACGCAGGATGGCAGGCACACCATCATCAACAACTCCGTTTTTTATAAGAGTAGAGATAAAATATATTAAATGTAGTATAACATGTTCATAACCACACCATGTGTATCACCGTTATATATATTTACACATGCGTCGGTTTGAAACACTATGATAAATTCTTCAAATATCCGAATTCGCTTTTTATAATGAAGTATATATGATCTCTATTCGTCTTTTACACCCACACAACCCTCTTATCTTTGTAGCTAGCGCTAACTTTCTCTTGTGCATGCACGCACCCGCATCCCTCTCACCCTCCCTCAGCATTCTCTAGCTCCATCGGGCAAATTCGTCTTTTCACTTTAGGTCGTTCACCCACGGTGTGTGTAGGCCCCCCAGCTCCTTCTTTACGGCACACATCGATCGATATGCCTCTCTAGCCAGGTGTGCCTAGCACAAATACAAGCTTCCCCTCTTATCTTGTCACCGTCCATGCCTCACTCCCACCACTCTTTTCATCGTTCTCGTACTCGCACACTCCTCCCCCCTCGATATAGTATGCCTCTCGTACCACCTCCTACATGCATCCCTCTCTCTCTATCCTTCTCCTCGTGCCTCATTTGCTTCTAACACACACATGCATGTATACCGATCGATCTCCCAACATATACCTAGATCGACTTTAACTACCCCCCCATCGATCTACGTACCTCACAAGTTATGTCTCTCCTTTCTCTAACAAAGGGCAATTGATCTTCCTATGTAGTTACGTCTGCTTACCACAGCCACATCGTCCCCCCTCATCATTCGTGCATGCCTCCTGACCCGTCTCTCACATGCACGTGCACAGACAACAAGCAGCCATCTCCTCTCTTATTGATATTGCGGGCGTGCCCTCCGTTTGTCTAGCAAGCCTATCCCACCATTTGTTAGAAGCAACTCCACTACCACCCCCTCCAACACTCTAGCTCTGTCTCTCTCCCAACCTTATTCCTCTCCTGCACATATGCATGGATGCCGATCGATCTCCCTTAATACATGAGGCAGATCGATCTCCTTAATACATGAGGTAGGCCTCTCTCCTCCTCCACACATATACCAGCCATTGTACCTCTATAGTTAATTGGTCCTCCCTCTTCCCCCACCACACACCGATAGTCGAGCGCTGCAGGTAGGTATCCATGCCACAGAGACAAACTGCACATGTCCCGTCTCACGTTCCAGTAGGCCAGCCACTCTATATCTTTGACGTGGGCACACACAAATTCGATGGCACTCTTTATCGATCGCGCGCACACACACACATCATCCATCTCTTCGATTCTATGGACACCTCAAGCCAATGATACCTCCACTCTCTTCTCGTGGATCACCCCCTCTATATATATGTTATATCCAGGACTCTATTTCACACACATTGCATATGTTACATTTTTTGATTGACCCCCCCAAACTCTCAAGAACCCACACACTATATCTCTCTAGGTTTTATCTATCTCACACAACCCCACGTAGGTGGTGTATGTATACAAGAAGAGAATAGATGCACCGTGCACGTACTCACGCTTCGTGCCCAGCCACACCCACGTCGGTACACAGTGGAGCTCATTTCTTTACGAAATGGCAGCCCACGTGCTAATTTGAACGCCTGTAACGGTTATTTACCTAGGGAGGTCGTGTACCACGCGTGCACGAAACAAAGCTCGATTGACGCGTTGCCGCGTTATTTTTAAATAAAGTTATAGCACTCAATGGCACGTACACAGAATATAAAACGATTTTTATGGAGAAAAAGGTAGTCCGCTCACTATATACAATGGAGCCTGCCTGCCTGGTTTGTCGCTCTTCAGAGTATCTCACACAAGGCTGCGGTGGCCTCTCTCTCTCACCGTTGGTCACTGATCCGGCCGCATCCCGTCCGCCGGGGGAAAGGGAGTGCGGTGGCCTCTCTCTCTCTCTCTCACCGTTGGTCACTGATCCGGCCGCATCCCGTCCGCCGGGGGAAAGGGAGGAAGTGCATCGTTTCTCCGTTTGATGGCGCCGAGGCAGCACGTCCCGATCTGCGGTACACGCCGTTCTCTCTGACCAAGCTCTGGGCGGCAGGGCCTACGCCACCTGCTCGCAGATTCCGCCCGCTGCCGCTCACCTAGTTACATCCCGATGACCTCCAGGTATCCCCTCCGGCCTTGCTCCACTGCCCGTCTTCCCACGTCGCTGCATGTGGATCTTCCATAGTTCTTTGCCCAAAACGTAGCTCGTTCGGCGTACTTTCCATATTGCATTCTCGTCCTCACACCGTTTTAGACAAACACAACCGTGTTGTTATCTTCCCTTAGGACAAGGAATATGCTTCTTTTTTGTTGTCGCATGTGTCATCAACTGTTATTGGCCAGTAATTGTTTCCTTTCTATTCGTTGCTATTGCGATCTTTTGGTGAACTGCATAAATCACTTTTTTCTTAAGAGTGTTTTGTGCAGTTGTACTAAAATGTCACACGGGCAACGTCTCTACATTTCAGTGCGACTGCACAAAGGGAGATTGGTTTTTCTCTATCCTCCTCATCCAACTCCGAGCCTAATCTTCTCCAACTAGTTAGTCTTAAGAGAGACTGCAAAGGTGACCGGCTTCTATTTGTGTGTTTATTGTTTCATCAGCAGTCCTCTATTATCGTAATCACACTTAATATCTTTGGAACATGGACGCTCAGCTCTATTTTAGTGGAACTGCACAAAATGATCGGAATGTTGCATGCTCCAGACAACTACTTTTTTTCCCAACATGCCTTGTTGATTTAGACAGAGCTGGGGGGACGTTGCTGCCAATGAAAGCATGGATCAATTTTAATTTAACACCTTCTCACAACTCTGTCTTCAGTTGTGATGTAATTATTAGCTCTGATCTGCTAATAATTGACATGCATTAGCAAGGAAGTTAGTTTTTTATTGTTTCCGAAAGAGCATCGATGGCAAGACACGCGAAACAAAAGCTGAAAGCTCACACCATTGTACAATTTCATGTCGCTGGAAAATTATTTGTATAGTACGTCAATTATGTAAACAAATGATGGAAGCTTGATAGCATTGCCAGAAGCCTCTTCATCATCCGGGTCCATGTGCCATGCACAAAATTATACTCCTTCGTTCCTAAATATTTATCTTTTTACAAATTTCAAACGGGCATATTTTAGAGTGTAGATTCACTCATTTTGCTTCGTATGTGTACTCCCTCCGTTCCTAAATATTCTATTCGTCTTTCTAGAGATTTCAACAAGTCACTACATACGGAGCAAAATGAGTGAATCTACACTCTTAAATATGTCTATATACATCTGTATGTGCCAGTCTGTTTGAAATCTCTAAAAAGACAAATATTTGAGTAGTCACTCGTTGAAATCTCTAGAAAGACAAATACTCCGGAGTATATTTAAGAACCGAGGGGGTAGTGCACAACCGCATGGGAGACTCAGCCCGGTCGTTGCGCCGCATTAATAGTGAGTAATGAGCAGTCAAATCATAAGCCCCACATTTCCCACTGTAAGTTGCTATGAAGAAGCAGCCATCAATACGCTCTTCTTTGAATCCGCTCATACTACTCCATCCATCACTATTTATACTGCGCGCTTCAGAAAAAAGAAAAAAGAAATCTGTGGGACCAAGGCGACTAGTGATCGGCCTGAAAAATAGCATTGGTAGTTATAACACGGCGTCTATTACTAGAGGGAATAATGCGTACACACATGCATGTAGTGCTTCCACCCCGGGTACACACATGCATGCACTTACTCCACTCCGTAGTAGTACAGTACATGGAGAGAAAATTGTGGACTTGATTGCGGTTACCACGCCCTAATTAATTGAGCATTAAACCAAACATGTCCAAAGTCTCTCTGGTGGTGGAAATGCATTGAGAGAAATGCATCATAATGAAGCGCGCCCTGTAAACTGTTACGGAGGGAGGAGTAGTATGAAGGTGCAAAACCAAGTACGCGTATGGCCAGTCAGTCAACGCACCTCCTCTTGGCAAATCACTGACATGTGGGACAGGAGTGTGAGAAAACCGATCTCAATTGACGGCAAAGAGCCAACCTGCCGTTCCTTGAGAGAGACGAGGAGCGAGAACACACAGACGGGCTCGCACGGAGGCCAAGATATATTCGAGCATGGTTGGTTGATCGATATCATTCATTACATGTTGGGCTGCCGTTTTCCGCCTTTCTTCGGAATAAACGTGTACTTTATCAGAGAAAAAATAAGAGTACAGACGCTCCACCATGCGGTTCTACTAGTAGTACTTGTACTACTGCGCTGGGCTCTTCGCCTCTTCGTGAAGTCGAACAATGATGGTACTCCGCATGTTGGGTACTACATTGTATGCCTCTGACAATCTGACACTGAATGGACTGATGCATGTCCACCGAGGGTAGGTTGCATTAGTTAAAAGGCGTAAGCGAGCTTCACCTTGTCCTGCAAGCTTCTCCTCATTCTGCGAGTTGATAGGACACACCAGAAAGTAGTGCTAGTCCATACTTCCTCCTTTCCGGTTAATATGGCTTAATCTTTTTTGCGGGTAAATGAGAGAGCTTTATTCATATATAAGCATTCTTAGGACGATCAGCCAAGACACTGGTCACTAGGAAGCGAGGTACCCCGCAAAAAAGGAAGTAGGAAGCGAGGTGTTTCATCAAGCCAGCTCTCGGCCACATTCAAAGTGCAGCAAGCACGGTTCACACGAAGATGCGCCGCAAGGTTTGCTGACCTGTTTACATGCTGAATAACAAAAAAAGAGGAAATATTACCGAGCGCTACTATTTATAACAGGATATGAGCCAGAATTAAGCGAGAATTGTGGCGAGTGTTCCATGCAATCAACTTCCATTATCACATGCGAGAACCCTCGAAGAGAACCAAATGTGTTGAAGATTGCTTTATCACATTTTAAAATTATAATAAGAATGCAGACGCTCCTCCATCCGGTTCCTAGTACTAGTATAGTATGTACCTTTATAGACTATAGTAGTAGTACTAGTAAACTTTGCGCTTGGCTGTTCGCCTATTCGGGAAGTCGAACAATAATAGCACTAGTAGTATAGTGTATGCTTCTGGCAATCTGACACCGAATTAACTGTTGCACGTCCACTGCCTGAGCGAGGGAGAGCTTGCATTAGTCAAAAGTATCTCCTTGTCATGCGAGCCACCGCACGCAAGCTTCTCCCGTCCTACAACCTTCTCCTCGTTCGGCAAGTTGACGGGACACAGCAAAGTAATGCTAGTCCATACTGCCTCCTCTCCGGTTAATATGGCTTAATTTCAAACGAGATAAATACACTGTCTGTCACTGTGTATTTGTAAAAATACGGTCAGTGGACTTCATAATACGCTCATTGCGCTCAATATATATATTTTCCGGTGTTTATACGGTCACTAGCTCACCCTGACTGAGTATGTGTGTGCATGCACGTGTAGGTTGAGCACTTGAGCGTGACCGTGTCTGTTCCGTCGTGTGCTCGGACATGCATGCATTAGGGCGTCGCGCGCGTTTTTGTGTCCATGTGTACGTGTGACTGTTGCATACACATAGGGGGAGTACGTGTAGGGGCCACTAAGGAGCAGCCAAATCACACAGTAAGTTAGTCGGAAGAAGCAACCATCATTTCACTCTTGAATGACACGTACGCAATATAAAATGGTTGATATGGAGAGAAAAAGAAAACCACTATATATACACTAGCAGGAGCCTAAGCTACAAGCCTGCTTGCTTAGGTTGCTCTCTTCACAAGCATAGAACGACGGGCCTGATCCCGCGGCTGGGGGAAGGGAACAATGTTCTGCGTAGACGCGGTCGACATCAGCGAGGGAGAAAACCCACAGTCGGTGCATCCCAATCGGGGGTCACCGCGGTATGGGCCGATGCCGCGTCCCAACCGCCCTTCTAGCTACAGCCCAACGTCCCAGGTAGTCCATCTTCCTTTTGGAGCCGGCTTGCTCCACTGCCGTAGCTCCATCTCCATGTCGATCTTTCTCTACTTCTACCGGCTTCTACTTGTTATGAGTTTATGTCTCATGAACTGGTGCCAGTACTATTATTTTAATCACACTTCTTCAATATCTTTGCCATCAGGGATGCTCAGGTCGATTTTAGTGGAACTGCACAAAAGCATCGTATGATCCGAGGGTGCCAGCCGTCTTTCCTTTGACAGGTTCTACCTGGTCAGGAAATTAAATCATGTTTAGAGGTTTAGGGTTTAAGTCGTAGTGACCCCATCAGTAGTTTTTCTTTCGTACATGCTCTCACAACTTTTTTCTTTAGTTGTGAAGTAAATATTGGCTATGATCTATGAATCATTGAGATGCATCAGCATGCGTGTTAGTTTTCCTTTGTATTTGATGGAATGTTGTAACGGGGCAACCTTGGAATAGGAATGAAAATGGAGTGGAAAGTTTCCTTTTTCTGGAGAAAAAATGGAAACGGAGAGAAACCAACGTTTCGTTTCGTTGGATCGTGCCATCGAGCAAAACCAACGTATAAATCACGTCTGTCGTGTTCGTGTCTCACCCTCCTCCACGGCTCGACCCCACACGGTCGCTCGGCATGCCACTCACCGCAAACCGAGTATACGATAACATTCCCGCCTGCTTGTCGATGGATCGCACCATGGAGTACTACTAGCACTACTGGAAGAGATTGACGAGTTGGGGGAGGACAGCTAGCTGTAGCATGGACTCCCAAGAACTTTTTACATGCATGTTGTAGCCGGCTATTGCGACCTTTGAACGCGGAGCAGCCGCGTGCACCCGGAAGCGGCGCGGGCGACGCTCTCTCGGCCGGCGCGCCGTTTCAATGCCGGCGCCAGTGAGAGGTCGCGTCCGCTCTGGCCAGGCATGAATGCGGCACTGACCGTTTCGGGCGGGAAGCACGCGCGGGTGATGAAGAGGGTTCGGGTTGGTCAGGACCGGCCGTGGCAGCAGTCCGGACGCGCGCAAACAAGAGATGTTGTACGTTAATATTGCTGCGTATATAATTAACAACATAAATAATGTGTCAGTTGGACAAATATGATGGAGATGGAAATGGAATTTTACGTAAACACGGATATGCATGTCTATGTCTATGTGTGTGTGCGCGACGACTCTCGTGACCTGGAAGCGGGGGCGTGTTTTTGATCGAGTTTTCTTTCTTGGTACGTTAGAAAATCAGTTTGTCTAATTCACATCCAGATGTTATTTAAGGATATCAGATCTAAGCTCCCACAAGTATATAATGTAGCAACAAGAAACAAAAAAATAGGAAAAAAATAGACCACAAACAGAGTGGACATCAACTTAGATGTGACATAACTATGTCACATCTAGATGTGTCCTAGACAGACCCTTAAAAAATTGTCCGCCAGTTTTCGTTTCTTTTTTACGGGAACGTGCGTATTCTATTTAAAACCACTGCTATGGAGAGATTTTTTTTACTCCATTATAGCCTCTTGTTTGATAGAGTTTCTCACGTCTCGCTCTCTCACCCTCTCCATATATGTTACACGCTGGAGGCTCAGCGTTCATTTGCTAGGGTTTGCTATATTCATAGTCTCTCACCCTCTCTTCACCAGATCTAAACAAGACTGCGTTGGCCTCTTGTCTCTCTCTCCCCCCTCACAGCTGGTGAAGGAGGCGTCCGTATCCCGTCGCACCGGGAAGGGGAGGAGGTGCAGCGTTCACTCTATCGCCTTCGGCGAGGGAGGCAATCCACTGCCGGCTGCGCTGTTCTCTTTCACCCAGCGCCTGTGCGGGAGGGCCACCGACCCCTTCTTCCTCGCTGCCGTACGTAGTGTGGGCAGATCCGGCCTCCCGCTGCACGTCTTGCCACATCCCGACGACCCTAAGGTATAAGTTTCTTTGAAACCGTTGTTGCTCTAGCTGCATGTGGATCTTTTTCGATCTGTAGTCGAATCTAGGTCTTGGTTCAAAGAGGAAAGAAGGGTGCGGTGGGCTGGAGCAAGAATCTAAGACGTGGTTCAATGAGGAAAGGAGGGGCGGAAAGTAGTATAGACTGGCTATCCAGCCGCTTTGTAGGTCGAAAAGGGAAAAAGGGGGTAACCCAGTACACACATCTGTAAGGAACCGATCTCTTTGTTGAAAAGGGAAAGAAACTGGGGGTCGGGTAGTTTGTGGAGGACTAGATTTGCTGCCCTCACATAGGAAGAAGGTTCAAAGAGAACAAACATGGGACCAGCGCATATATGCTGCTTGGCTACATACTCTCCATCACCCATTTATACGTGTGGACGCACATGGTGCTGGCATGTCCCATACAGCTATTTTGCTGTTGTTAATCTAAGAATGCCACTGGAAAATTGAAGCAATGCCACTGTTAAAAGTAAATTACATTTTTTAATGAATGTTGTTTCAAGAGAATGTCTCTGTTAATATGAATCAATGCAACCGTTTTAGAAATGCTACTATCATACTTTGTTTTCCATCCAAGATAAGTTAGATGCTTCTTTCTGTCACCGTTTGTTTCATCCTCCTTTATCGGCAAGTAATTGTTTCCTTTTTTGCCTCTGTTAAAACAGGGCTATCGATTCAACTTGTTGCTATTGCGACATTTTGCTTCGCTACTCGAAACACTTATGTTTTAAGAGTGTTTTGTGCAGTTCAACTTGAATGTCACACCGGTGACTTTGCTTAATTTTGGTGGAACTGCACAAAAGGAGATCGAGATTTGTTTCCAGTCTTCGTGGCGAGTTGTTTAAAATCTTGGTCTCAACCACATGATGTGCAGTGTGCTTTGAGATGTTGTGCTACTTGTTTTGGTACTGTTTTAAATAAATGTTGAATTGAAGCTATTGTATTGCTGTCTTTTCCCATTAAGTAGTGAACAAAAATGGGACCAACCCAGACATGATGCTTGTTGCTTTGTTACAACAAATTAAGCATCACCCCCTTTATAAGCCAGTAATTGATGCCACTCTCAGAATTAACTACTGAATCTTATTTCAAAGCTGCAACACTTGTTAGGGATTGGCGGGATTACCATTTTTGTGGCCGCATGTTTCATCCTCCTTTATTAGCCAGTAATTGATTCCTTTTTTGCCTCTGTTTAAACAGGGATATCTATTCAACTTGTTGCTATTGCGACATTTTGCTTTGCTACGCAAAACACTTTGCTTGATTTCAGTGCAACTGCACAAAACGAGATTGGATTTCCTATTCGTGTTGGCAGATTCGTATTTTATCTTGTCCGTCTCATGAAAGGTCAGTACAGGCCTTCATCCACATGATTGTGCAGTGTGCTTTGAGATGTTGTGCTACTTGTATTGGTACTGTTTTAAATAAATGTTGAATTGAAGCTATTGTATTGCTGTCTTTTCCCATTAAGTAGTGAACAAAAATGGGACCAACCCAGACATGATGCTTGTTGCTTTGTTACAACAAACTCTGCATCACACCCTTTATAAGTAGATGGAAGCACATACTGTTATTGCGCCCACTCTCCCCTGGAACTGTTTATGCTTTTCGTTAATCTAATGCCGCTGGTAAAATTAAGCAATGCCACTCTCAGAACTAATTAACTACTGAATCTTAGTTCAAAACTGCAACACTTGTTAGGAATGTTACTATCCTACTTTGTAGTTCATTCTACATGTTTAACCAAGGTATTGTTAAGATAATGTCTCTGTTAAAATGAATCAGTTGCATTGTTTTAGGAATGGTACTTTTCTGCTTTGTCGTTCTTTATACATGTTGAAACAAGGCATTGTTAAGATTATGTCTCAGTCAATATGAATGAATCACACTGATGGAGAATTGCTACTCTCCCGCTTTGTTTCCCCTTAAGATAAAGTAGATCAGTAGATGCTTTTCTTCTGGGAGTACAAGTCATCAACCGTTATTTCTCAGTAATTGTTTCCCTTATACCTATTGTTGCTTACAGGGATATCAAAATTAAAGCTCGGTTTTTTTCCGACTTCGATTTTAGTTGAACTGCACAAAAGGAGCTAATGTGTCCAAGGCAAACTGCTGCATTACTGGGTCCAGTTGGTCGTTCCACATTGCAGAAAGAAGCAGTCACTGTTTACGCTACATTACAAAAGGAATGACCGAGAAGCTTTATAGAGTATTATTAGACACCGGTGACATGACTAGTCTGCAGAGACCATTGGCAATTTAACAACACGTGGAGTGCCCGGGGCAAAAAGTGCCCAAACAAGTACAAGAAGCTACGACAGGACTCCACGATCATAGGCATTACATATTTTGAATGGGAAAAGCTTGTCAAAGTTTAATCATTGATGTTATCAAGAAGATGTTAGTTTAATATATTGGAATTGGAAAACCTTGTCAAAATTTGCTCATTGATGTTAGCCAGAAGACATGCATCTGATATTTTTGAGTGGGACGCCCTTGCTGTGAGCAGCGTCGAGTGTTTTTTCCTATTCCTGTGTTCAGTTTAGAAGTAAATAGTTGTTCTGCTGAGATATTCCTGTGTTAAGAGTTTGTTCTGAATATTGTCTATGTAATGTCAGGCCTTGTGTTTGATTGCAAAGTTGAGCTTGGAATGTTGTGGCATGCGGCATCACGAGCTGTTCACCGTGCCTCCTGAGAATAATGCTTCATATTGTTTTGCATGTCGATCTAATGCCAGTGATTTTCTTGTTAAGAAGATCATCCTCTTCTGTTGTTTCCGTGCTTAAGAAGTTCATCGTATGATGTTTCATTCATAGCCTATACGACAAGTCGGGTAGGTTAGACGTGAAACCATATGATCTTCCGACCAACTCATGATATTAGGCCGTGATTGGATCGTTGTTTTCCAACCAAAACCGCTTGTAAAACTGACGCTTGTAAATTAAAGCAGATGGTCTCGGGCGAAGGCGCTTGGTTGGTCGATTTCGACTAGTAAAATATCAGAAGTACTTCACACACGATAAAAACGCTGAACGACACTCGGACGATTGCTAATCCAGCTGTTAGCTGCTGTTTCAGCCTTGCCCATGGATGGCATGATACGCACGTCGTGCATGTATCGTCTGGTAATGTCGTCCATATAGTAGTGCTCGTAAAATATACACTGGTCTCTCAAATTACACGCGTAACCCGCCGGTTTTACTTACAGACCTCGGGCCCTCGGTTTCATTACGCCTGTATTTTACGCGTTGTTTCCGATGACGAGTAAATTACACTTGTATGTTAATACAGGTTTGAAATAAACCAGAGCTCCCATGCGCGGCCTTACCGTTTCATGCCGTCTTAGTTTCTCGAAGGTGCTCATAGGTGTCCGATGATCCTGGCTTCCTGAATGAGCAGTGGGCGCTGTATCATACCATCCGTAGGGCCCACGAGGCCCTCTCCGTTGTCCTTCGAGTTGTTGCGCTCGCCGTGGCACCGAGCATTGTTAACATCGTCAACGAACATGAGGATTCAGGAGATGACTTTATTTTGACTGGATGACACTAGGGACCCACTAGGGCCATAGCCGTACGTACGCAAGTGCCTCCTTATTATGTACAACTATTTTTTTGCATTCTCCTGGTTTCCTGACATCACGGTCCCACACCATTGTCAACCTATGTAGTCAATATAAACGAGAGAATTGCACAAGGTGCGGCCGGCAG
The DNA here is from genome assembly GCF_018294505.1 of Triticum aestivum. Classification (NCBI taxonomy): domain Eukaryota; kingdom Viridiplantae; phylum Streptophyta; class Magnoliopsida; order Poales; family Poaceae; genus Triticum; species Triticum aestivum. The sequence continues at coordinate 595,848,554 of NC_057799.1, forward strand.
CTGGGACCAAGCAGCTCGAGCAGTATTTGTGTTTTTGAGGCGTGAGCACTACAGAGTTTTTCTTGGCGATGATTTCGTTGTTGTTCAGAGGAGAGCAGGGTATTAACTGGGCGGGCTGTGGCCCGTCTAGCCCAGGCCAGATATCCAGCCCAGATACTAATTTTTTCAAGATGAAAATGGCTAGCCCAGCTATACGTCTTTTTGAGGAATACCCATGCAAGGTCAACTTGTGATTCTCCGCCCCGCTGGGTTGCAAATCTTTCCGAGGAGGGATGCATTAGGCTTAACAGGAAAATGGGCTTTAAAAAATAATAAATGGGATGTAATTACAAAAACTGGGCAGTAACTATAAAAAAATGCACCAAACACGAAATTAGTTTATAAAATATTATTTATGGATTTTGAAAATCTTAAATTTTCATTGTTGCGCGCGCAATGTTTCGTTGGATTTTTACGTAATACAAATTTATATTTAATCTGACTAGAAATTTCGGGATAAAAATATTTCGGATCCCATCAAAATGTGGGAAATTTTATTGAATTTTGTCTTCAACGGTTGGTTCAAATTATTAATCGTTGTCCTAGCTAGAAAATGGGCTGTACTTTTAACAAACTATAAATGGGCTATTGTAAATTCCATTAGAATTCAAAAATGGGTTGTACATTCTTACAAAACGCAAATGGGCTATAAGTTCTCTGCCACACACTTGTGGGCCTACTAAGTGACGCGTCCCCTAAAAAAAATAAGTTGACGCGTATGCAAGGCTTTGTCAACTTATTATAGTCAACACACGGTTCTAGCAGCAGTGGCCGTTGGATGTCTGTCCAACGGATGTCGTGCTTCTTCTTCAATCTCGGATATTCTTAGCTTCGGCCGCCCAAAAAATGATTCCACCCCCTGACATCTGGGGCGCACCGTTTCGGAGGCTGACCTGTGGGCCTACTAAGTTGGAGCGTACCAAGGGCTTTGTCAACTTAGTCAATATGAAACGATTCTAGCTTCAGTGACCGTACAATGTCCATCCAACGGCCGTAGTGCTTCTTCAACCTCTGGTCTTCTTGGTCCAGCCGCCCAAAGCAGCGCCGGTCGTGCCGCCTGTTCCTGCCTCCCGTGGCCGGCTGTGCTGCCGCGGAGGCCTCACCGCCCCCATACTACTCCCACCGCTGGCCAGGCCATCCCTCCACTCACCCACACCCCCTGTTATTCTACGGCGACGGCAGCCTCACACCGCAGCCGAAATAGTGAACCCTCGTACTCCTCTCCGCGCGGGCTTCCACTGCTGCGTCTTCCCCGGCTCCGCGTCGTCCCCTTCCTAGGCCTCGCCGTCGTCCACCGCCCTGGTGCTCTCGGCGCGGCGTGGTTAACGTGGTCAATGACCGACTTCCATCGGAAGAGTACTGTACGTGGAGAGGCTGACAGCTGGGTCCAGGGCGGCCGCAAGGAAGTGCCTCCTTATTATGCTCAAAATAATTATTCCTCCACTTGACAGTGGGGACCCACCGGACGGGCCACCTTATTTCGCGAAAAAAACGTTTCCCCCCTGACTGCTGGGAGCCACCGGACGGGCCACCGTATTTCGTGAAAAAAAACGTTCCCCCCGCTGTCAGCTCGGACCCACCGGAAGTGCCTCCTTATTACGCACAAAAAAATGAATACTCCCCCTGCTAGCTGGGACCCACCTTGGTGGGACGCTGACCTGTGGGCCTACTAAGTTGACGGGGACGGAGGGCTTTGTCAACTTAGTCAATATGAACGATTCTAGCTCCAGTGACCGTACGATGTCCATCCAACGGCAGTAGTGCTTCTTCAACCTCTGGTCTTCTTGCTCCAGCCGCCCAAAGCAGCGCCGGTCGTGCCGCCTGCTCCTGCCTCCCGTGGGCGGCTGTGCTGCCGCGGAGGCCTCACCGCCCCCTACTATTCCCACCGTTGGCTAGGCCCTGCGGCGACGACAGCCTCACACCGCAGCCAAACGAGTGAACCCTCATACTCCTCTCCGCGTGGGCATCCACTGTCGCGTCTTCACCGGCTCCGCGTCGTCCCCTTCCAAGGCCTCGCCGTCGTCCACCGCCCTGGTGCTCTCGGCACGGCGTGGTTTACGTGGTCAAGGAACGACTTCCATCAGACGTGGACTGTATGTGGAGAGGCTGACAGCTGGGTCCACGGCGGCAGCAAGGAAGTGCCTCCTTATTACGCGGAAAATAATGATTCCTCCACCTGGCAGCAGGGACGCACCAGACGGGCCACCGTATTTCGCAAAAAAAAATGTTTCCCCCCTGACTGTTGGGACCCACCAGCTACACCTTCGCACGCAAGGAAGTTCGTCCGAGCAAAAAAAATGATTCGCCCCCTGACTGCTGGGACCCACCAGCTACATCTTCGCAGGCAAGGAAGTGCCTGACAGTCGGGACCCACCTGGTCGAAGCGTACGTAGCGTTGTCATTCTGGTCGCGAACGTGTACGTACATATATACTGGTCGATGTAGAGGCGCACACGTGTCGTAGTAGAGGCGTGTACGTGTCGTAGTAGAGGCGCGCACGTAGCATGTACACGTACGTAGAGCGGCCAGGGTGCAAGAAAGAAAATATGGCCACGTACGTACATACGGGCAGGGTCTCGAACGCATACTCGCGCATACGTACGGCGAGGGCTCGTGTACATGGCTGGGTCGGAACGGAGAAACAGCGTCGTCGTCGTGTTCATGGGGAGGCAACAGAATGCATCGTGTTCATGGGGAGGCAACGAAATGCGTCGTGTTCATGGGGAGGGGTGTGGCGTACCGCAAAACGGAGGAAACGGACCTCCTACGGTCGAAACGGGGGTCCTGTTGATCGGGAGGAGTGTGGCGTACCGCAAAATGGAGGAAACGGACCTCCTACGG
>NC_057799.1:595851857-595859462 GCF_018294505.1 Triticum aestivum
CGGAACGGGGGTCCTATTGATCGGGAGGGGTGTGGCGTACCGCAAAACGGACGGAACGGACCTCCTACGGTCGAAACGGGGGTCCTGTTGATCGGGAGGGGTGTGGCGTACCGCAAAACGGACGAAATGGACCTCCCGATCGAAACGGGGGTCCTGTTCATCGGGAGGGGTGTGGCGTACCGCAAAACGGGACTCCCCGGGATACTGTTCATCTCCACCATCGACCTCCTCCAGCCTCCACGGGCTACCGTCGACCTCCTCCAGCCTCCACGGGCTCCTGTTCATCCAGCCTCCACCGCGCGCTACTCCACCGGCTAGTGTTCAACCACCCCTCCACGGGCACCCCTCCACCGTCTACTGTTCATCCAGCCCTCCACACCACGGGGTCCTGTTCAACCACCCCTCCACGGGCACCCCTCCACCGTCTACTGTTCATCCAGCCCTCCACCACACCACAGGGTCCTGTTCATCCAGAGGCAATGCCACTGCTCACTGTTCATCCAACCCCCCCTCGCAACGCTCACCGTTCATCCAATTGATCGGCTTCAGTTAGCAGCAGTAGCGAAGGAATCGCCCGATCGGGTTCAGTTAACAGCCATCGATCGATCGCTCGGGTTCAGTAACGTGTAGCCTGCAGTGCAATCGCTCGGGTTCAGTTAGAGCCCCATGCCTCGCTCGGGTTCCGTTAGAGCCAACGCCTCGCACACACGCGCGTACGTGTACGAGAGAAACGCGCATCGCTCGGCCCTCGACCTCCCACCGTAACCGGGAACTCCCCAAAATTTTCCTCCCCCTCGCTTCAACCACGGTTTTTTCCGTCATGGACGGCCCAAAGAATGTCATGCAGCTGCGTCTCCGGCCCGCCCAGGACGAAAAGCCCATTCCATGTCATAGAAATAGGAGCCCACCACATCTATGATGATACCGGGTTTTGTCACAATTATCGTCATAGAAGTGTCATATGTATGACAGAAAAAAATTTCGTTCGGCCCAAAAGGTCACGGATGTGTCTTTTTTTGTAGTGTTAGTTTCCATTAGGACCCTGCTGCCACGGGAGGGTAGGACAAAAGATGTCACGCAAGTTCTTTTCCATAAGCACGTATGACTATATTCGGAATACATGCCTACATTACATTGATGAATTGGAGCTAGTTCTGTGTCACCCTATGTTATGACTGTTACATGATGAACCGCATCCGGCATAATTCTCCATCACCGATCCAATGCCTATGAGCTTTTCACATATTGTTCTCCGCTTATTTACTTTTCCGTTGCTACTGTTACAATCACTACAAAACCCAAAAAAATTACTTTTGCTATCGTTATCGTTACTTCCATATTACTTTGCTACTAAATACTTTGCTGCATATACTAAGTTATCCAGGTGTGGTTGAATTGACAACTCAACTGCTAATAGTTGAGAATATTCTTTGGCTCCCCTTGTGTCGAATCAATAAATTTGGGTTGAATACTCTACCCTCGAAAACTGTTGCGATCCCCTATACTTGTGGGTTATCAGAGCCCTATAAACCCTAGTGGGTACGTACTCCGTAAAATCAGATTTTCCCAAAACTAAGTCGCTCAACCTTTATTTGCTTGTTTCCCTTCCTGCCTCCTTGCCTCGAACAGACTATGCCAAACTCCCCTGCCTGCCGCGCGGACCCGCCCTCGCCTTTTTTTAGTCCGGGTTTGTATCGATGGATCGCGCGAAGCAGCAAAAACCCAAGCCGTGTCTTGTACTCCTCCGTCGACGCTCGCTTTCGTGTATTCTGTACTTCCTGTCGCCGATATGTGGGACATATAGCAACCGGGTTGACGTGTCAAGCACCAAATAACAGTGCAGAACAGCAGGGGGACGCACCCCAGTCATACCGCCCCAGTAGTAGTAGTAGTAATGAGCAATGAGACGTCAAATCACAATGCCGCACCTTCCCAGACGGACGAAGAAACCATTATTTCACACTTCGGTTCGCCATCATCTCAAACCACATAGTATTGCTTCAGCCTCAAGAGGGACACGCGCATCGCCTTGGTACATCATGACACTTGGGACCGCATGACAGGCCATGCTCCCCCGCTGATCGCTCGGTAAAATCACCTCATTTTTACTACTATATTTCCTCCGTATCGGTTTACATGGCATGCACGTCGTTCTAGGTTGAGAATTTAACTGGCTATATATGTGCTGAACATTATATGTTTAGAAACTACATCCGCTTAATAATCCAATGATATACTTTTTGTGACATAGTAACTCAGATTTAGTTAGTCAAATGGATGACCTAGAACTACGTGCACGCCCTATAAACCGAGACGTCTAAAAAAACGAGACGGAGAGGGTAGTTCAGTACGTATCTTTTTAGATCAATATAGTCGGGATTCACCAAGGAGGAAAACCAAGTGGTAGGCTGCACCTGTCGTGTTGGCGTAGCGACTCAAGCAGGGTCAGTCCGCACACGAAATGGCGACACACTTAACAGGACCCCTTTGGCCAACATGTGGCTCATCAACTGTCTTGTTCCACGTGCGATGCACCAAATTACAGTTCGGGGCAGCGGTTGGAATTGGAGGCACCCCGGTCGTAGCGCCGCAGTAGTAGAAAATGAGTGATACGTCTCCAACGTATCTATAATTTTTGATTGCTCCATGCTATATTATCTTCTGTTTTGGACATTATTAGGCTTTATTATTCACTTTTATATTATTTTCGGGACTAACCTATTAACCGGAGGCCCAGCCCAGAATTGCTGTATTTTGCCTATTTCAGAGTTTCGCAGAAAAAGAATATCAAACGGAGTCCAAACGGAATGAAACCTTCGGGAACGTGATTTTTGGAACGAACATGATCAAGGAGACTTGGACGCTACGTCAAGAAATAAAGGAGGAGGCCACGAGGTAGGGGGGGCGCGCCTACCCCCCAGGCGCGCCCTCCACCCTCGTGGGCCCCCTGTTGCTCCACCGACATACTCCTTCCTCCTATATATACCTACGTACCCCCAAATGATCAGATACGGAGCGAAAAACCTAATTCCACCGCCGCAACTTTCTGTACCCACGAGATCCCATGTTGGGGCCTGTTCCGGAGCTCCGCCGGAGGGGGCATCAATCACGGAGGGCTTCTACATCAACACCATAGCCCCTCCGATGATGTGTGAGTAGTTTACCTCAGACCTTCGGGTCCATAGTTATTAGCAAGATGGTTTCTTCTCTCTTTTTGGATCTCAATACAATGTTCTCCCCCTCTCTCGTGGAGATCTATTCGATGTAATCTTCTTTTGCGGTGTGTTTATTGAGACCGATGAATTGTGGGTTTATGATCAAGTTTATCTATGAACAATATTTGAATCTTCCGAATTATTTTATGTATGATTGGTTATCTTTGCAAGTCTCTTCGAATTATCAGTTTGGTTTGGCCTACTAGATTGATCTTTCTTGCAATGGGAGAAGTGCTTAACTTTGGGTTCAATCTTGCGGTGTCCTTTCCCAGTGACAGTAGGGGCAGCAAGGCACGTATTGTATTGTTGCCATCGAGGATAACAAGATGGGTTTTTTTTATCATATTGCATGAATTTATCCCTCTACATCATGTCATCTTGCTTATGGCGTTACTCTGTTCTTATGAACTTAATACTCTAGATGCATGCTGGATAGCGGTCGATGTGTGGAGTAATAGTAGTAGATGTAGGCATGAGTCGGTCTACTTGTCTCGGACGTGATGCCTATATACATGATCATACCTAGATATTCTCATAAGTATGCTCAATTTTGTCAATTGCTCAACAGTAATTTGTTCACCCACCATAAAATACTTATGCTCTTGAGAGAAGCCACTAGTGAAACCTATGGCCCCCGGGTCTATCTTCCATCATATTAATCTTCCAACACTTAGTTATTTCCTTTGCTTTTTACTTTGCTTTTATTTTACTTTGCATCTTTATCATAAAAAATACCAAAAATATTATCTCATCATATCTATCAGATCACACTCTCGTAAGTGACCGTGTAGGGATTGACAGCCCCTTATCGCGATGGTTTCGAGGATTTATTTGTTTTGTGTAGGAGCGAGGGACTCGCGCGTAGCCTCCTACTAGATTGATACCTTGGTTCTCAAAAACTGAGGGAAATACTTACGCTACTTTGCTGCATCACCCTTTCCTCTTCAAGGGAAAACCAACGCAGTGCTCAAGAGGTAGCAAGAAGGATTTCTGGCGCCGTTGCCGGGGAGGTCTACGCAAAAGTCAACATACCAAGTACCCATCACAAACCCTTATCTCCCGCATTACATTATTTGCCATTTGCCTCTCGTATTCCTCTCCCCCACTTCACCCTTGCCATTTTATTCGCCCTCTCTCTTTCGTTTGCCTCTTTTTCGCTTGCCTTTTGTTTGCTCGTGTGTTGGATTGCTTGTTTGTCACGATGGCTCAAGATAATACCAAATTATGTGACTTTACCAATACCAACAATTATGATTTCCTTAGCACTCCGATTGCTCCTCTTACCGATACTGAATCTTGTGAAATCAATCCTGCTTTGTTTAATCTTGTCATGAAAGATCAATTCGCCGGCCTTCCTAGTGAAGATGCCGCTACTCATCTAAATAGATTCGTTGATTTGTGTGATATGCAAAAGAAGAAAGATGTTGACAATGATATTGTTAAGTTCAAGCTATTTCCCTTTTCGCTTAGAGATCATGCTAAAGCTTGGTTTTCGTCTTGGCCTAAAAATAGTATTGATTCTTGGAATAAGTGCAAAGATGCTTTTATCTCTAAGTATTTTCCTCCCGCTAAGATCATCTCTCTTGGAAACGATATCATGAATTTTAAGCAACTTGATCATGAACATGTTGCACAAGCTTGGGAGAGGATGAAATTAATGATACGTAATTGCCCTACTCATGGTTTGAATTTGTGGATGATTATACAATTTTTTATGCCGGATTGAATTTTGCTTCTAGAAATCTTTTAGATTCGGCCGCGGGAGGCACTTTTATGGAAATCACTTTAGGAGAAGCTACTAAACTCCTAGATAATATTATGGTTAATTATTCTCAATGGCACACTGAAAGATCTACTAATAAAAAAGTGCATGCGATAGAAGAAATTAATGTTTTGAGTGGAAAGATGGATGAGCTTATGAAATTATTTGCTAGTAAGAGTGTTTCTTCTGATCCTAATGATATGCCATTGTCTACTTTGATTGAGAATAATAATGAATCTATGGATGTGAATTTTGTTGGTAGGAATAATTTTGGTAACAACGCTATAGAGGAAACTTTAATCCTAGGCCTTATCCTAGTAATTACTGTAATAATTATGGTAATTCCTACAACAATTCTTATGGACATTTTAATAAGATGCCCTCTGAATTTGAGACTAGTGTTAAAGAGTTTATGAATTCACAAAAGAATTTCAATGCTTTGCTTGAAGAGGAATTGCTTAAAGTTGATGAATTGGCTAGGAACGTTGATAGAAATTCTCTTGATGTCGATTCTTTAAAACTTAGATCTATCCCTCCTAAGCATGATATCAATGAGTCTCTCAAGGCCATGAGAATTTCCATTGATGAGTGCAAAGAAAGAACCGCTAGGATGCGTGCTAAGAAAGATTGCTTTATGAAAGCGTGTTGTTCAAATTTCTATGAAAATAAAGATGAAGATCTAAAAGTTATTGATGTGTCCCCTATTAAATCTTTGTTTTGCAATAAGAATCTTGATAATGATGGGACTGAATATGATCCACCTCTACCTAGAAGGCATTCCAAAAATTCGGAGTTTTTAGATCTTGATGCTAAAATTGATAAAAGTGGGATTGATATTAATAAACCCACTATTTTGGATTTCAAGGAATTTAATTATGATAATTGCTCTTTGATAGATTGTATTTCCTTGTTGCAATCCGTGCTAAATTCTCCTCATGCTTATAGTCAAAATAAAGCTTTTACCAAACATATCGTGGATGCCTTGATGCAATCTTATGAAGAAAAACTTGAGTTGGAAGTTTCTATCCCTAGAAAACTTTATGATGAGTGGGAACCTACTATTAAAATTAAGATTAATGATCATGAATGCTATGCTTTGTGTGATTTGGGTGCTAGTGTTTCCACGATTCCAAAAACTTTCTGCGATGTGCTAGGTTTCCGTGATTTTGATGATTGCTCTTTAAACTTGCACCTTGCGGATTCCACTATTAAGAAACCTATGGGAAGAATTAATGATGTTCTTATTGTTGCAAATAGGAACTATGTGCCCGTAGATTTTATCGTTCTTGATATAGATTGCAATCCTTCATGTCCTATTATTCTTGGTAGACCTTTCCTTAGAACGATTGGTGCAATTATTGATATGAAGGAAGGGAATATTAGATTCCAATTTCCATTAAAGAAAGGCATGGAACACTTCCCTAGGAAGAAAATAAAATTACCATATGAATCTATCATGAGAGCCACTTATGGATTACCTACCAAAGATGGCAATACCTAGATCTATCCTTGCTTTTATGCCTACCTAGGGGCGTTAAACGATAGCGCTTGTTGGGAGGCAACCCAATTTTATTTTTAGTTTTTTGCTTTTTGCTTCTGTTTAGGAATAAATATTTGATCTAGCCGCTGGTTAGATGTGTTTTTATGTTTTAATTAGTGTTTGTGCCAAGTTAAACCTATAGGATCTTCTTGGATGATAGTTATTTGATCTTGCAGAAATTTCCAGAAACTTTCTGTTCACGAAAATAATTGTTAAAAATCACCAGAACGTGATAAAATATTGATTCCAATTTCTTCTGATCAATAAACAATGGAACAACTGATCATGCTGTATGGATCGAGGATTTTATTCTCCACATCCATATGGCCCGTGGAGATGACCTCAACGCCATCAAATACCTCCCACTAAAACTCAAAGGGCCAGCTCGGCACGGGTTAAACAGTCTGCCTGATAATTCCATTGGCAGCTGGGAGGACTTGGAAGAAGCCTTCCTTGACAACTTCCAAGGCACATATGTCCGGCCACCAGATGCTGATGACTTAAGTCACATAGTTCAACAGCCTGGGAGTCAGCCAGGAAATTCTGGACTAGGTTCCTAACGAAAAAAAACCAGATAGTCGACTGTCCGGATGCCGAAGCCCTAGCGGCCTTTAAACATAGCATCCATGACGAATGGCTCGCCCGCCACCTCGGCCAGGAAAAGCCGAAATCTATGGCAGCCCTCACGGCACTCATGACCCTCTTTTGTGCGGGTGAGGATAGCTGGCTGGCCCGCAGTAAAAATACGGCCAGTGATGCAAGCCCCTCCGAGGCCAAAAACAGCAACGGCAAGCTCCGACGCAGTAGACACAAACGCCGAAGCAATGGCGACAATATCGATGACACTGTTGTCAATGCCGGATTCAGCGGCTCCATGTCCGGTCAATGGAAGAAGCCGTATAAAAGAAACAATCAGGGACCATCCAGCTTGGAACGCATACTCGACCGTCCGTGCCAAATCCATGGAACCCCAGAGAAACCAGCCAACCACACCAACAGAGATTTCTGGGTTTTCAAACAAGCCGGCAAGTTAAGTGCCGAGAACAAGGAAAAGGGATCACAGAGCGAGGACGATGACGAGGAGCCCT
>NC_057799.1:595859773-595879358 GCF_018294505.1 Triticum aestivum
CAAGAAGGAGCGCAAGCATGCACTCAGGGACGACTACGTGATGGAGCCAGTTGCCCCAAAGTTCAACTCATGGTCCTCCTGTCCGATCACCTTCGATCACAGGGATCACCCGACCAGTATCCGTCACGGCGGTTCAGCCGCACTAGTCCTCGACCAAATTATTGATGGATTCCATCTCACACGAGTCCTCATGGATGGCGGCAGCAGCCTGAACCTGCTCTATCAGGATACAGTGCACAAAATGGGTATCGATCCCTCAAGGATCAAGCCCACAAAAACCACCTTTAATGGTGTCATACCAGGTGTAGAGGCCTGTTGCACGGGCTCAATCACACTGGAAGTGCTCTTCGGATCCCCGGATAATTTCTGAAGCGAAGAGTTAATCTTCGATCTCGTCCCTTTCCGTAGTGGTTATCATGCACTGCTTGGATGAACCGCATTCGCTAAATTCAACGCGGTGCCGCACTACACCTACCTCAAGCTCAAGATGCCCAGACCACGCGGTGTAATAACGGTCAACGGAAATACGGAGCGCTCCCTCCGTATCGAGGAACACACCGCGGCCCTTGCAGCAGAAGTATAGCCCTTTTAGGCAGAACCCCAATTCGGCAGTAAAGCCCCCGGACACCGTCAAGCGAGTCCGAACTACTCTGCGGCAGGACGGTCCAGCTCGTCCAGAGCTTGACTAGCAATCCGGCCTCCGTCCCAGTCTCGATCAAGCGGTGACATTTGTGCCCTGCGTACATAACTACGCACTCAAAATACCATGGGCACGGATGGAGGCGAAGCTAGACCATGATCCACAACGCGGCTCAACCGCCCCTGGATCCGCACACCTTCACCTTTTCTTTTCCATTTCAGGTTTTTCTTCTCTCGAGGCTTTTTCTGATAACCTGATCATCGGACCGATCACGGGACGGATACACCAAGGAGGCAAGGAGCTTTGACGTACAAGGGAATCCCCAGGTGGTCTCTGCTAACGATCGCTATACCTGTTTTACATACCCGCACGCAGCTCGCTCTTGGTCATGGCATGTTAAATAGCCTGTCGCTTATCGCACTATTTGTATCAATACGCCTTGACGTATTTATCAAATTATAATGGAAAGAGTTTGCGGCCCAAAATTTCAAGGCCCTGGCTTATTACCTTTGCTCTCTTCCTGTTTTCCTTTCTTTTCTGTTGATAATCTTATCACATAGCACCCTTACACTTTGGTACGTTTCATATTTGCCAGGGGCTTCATAGCGCCCCGCACTACGGCAACAAAGTCCGAACACTTTTACAGTATAGTCCGGCACCCCGAATTTAGCATTATATGCATTGGCTCCGAATCATGTCTTTGGTCAATAGTTGGGTTGCCCGGCTCCTGTCCTTACTACCTTACGTTTCGCTATTTCAGCTAGGGTAGTAAAGGGAGAACTACTGCGATTGTGTCCCGGTTCATTCGGACGAGCACCTCAGTAGAGAAAGCCGAAAACTGACTGTCATGATGCGGCGAGAGCCGGTCAGCTATTCGGAGGTTTCAAATCGATAGAGGTTTTTTCCGCATTATGCGAAGAGTCGGTACTTACCCGATCAGGTGTTTACAGCACCCCTAGTTCGGATGCTAGGGGCTGCGCCTACATTTTCATTGTCGAACTCCTATGGCTAAGTGAGGGTGATAAAGCATTCTAGTCCGATTGCCTTGTTCGTTGCGCTAAACACCTCCTTCAAGGACCAAATAATTGGATCAAGAGTGTTTAGATTACATCCCGAACACCCCGTACTACCTACGTGGGGGCTGAAGCCGACGACTGGCCAACCCTTAGATTTAATAAAAAGGGCCGCACAGGAGGTAAAATTTAACACAAAGCATTATATTACACAAATTGTCTTTTAATACAGGGCGAGACAAATATGAATGTATTCATTCAAAGATCACATCCTTCGCACATTACTCCGCCACAAGGCGGGATCCCTCCAGGACACCATCAAAATATAGCTCGGGTCGGCGGTGCTCCTTGCCCTCAGGCGGCCCCTCGGTCATCAGCTTCTTGGCATCCATCTTCACCCAGTGCATCTGGGCGCGGGCAAATGCCATTCGCGCACCTTCAATGCAGACCGACCGCTTTATGGCTTCAAGCCGGGGGCAGGCATTCACGAGCCGCTTCACGAGTCTAAAGTACCTGCTGGGCATGGGCTCGGCAGGCCATAGCCGGACTATTAGGTCCTTCATGGCTAGTTCAGCCGCCTTGTGCAGCTCGACCAGCTGTTTCAGCTGGTCGCTAAAGGGCACCGGATGATCTGGTCCAAGGTATTGAGACTAGAACAACTTCTCCGTAGAGCCCCCTTCTTCGGCTCGATAGAACTCCGCAGCATCTGATATGCTGCGCGGCAGATCCGTAAATGCCCCTGGAGAGCTCCAAATTCGGGTAAGTAAAAGGAACGTGTCCCTCGCAAAGTTGCTTTGCATAATGAAATCCTTACCCGCCGCGATCTTCTTGGCCGCCTGGATTTCCTGGAGGGCGTTCTGGGCTTAGGCTCTGGCATCTTGTGCGCTCTGGCGGGCCTTGGCAAGTTTGGACTCTTGAGTTTTAGAATCATGCTCCAAGGACTCGTACTTCTTCACGGCGTCCACTACAAGAAATATGTCAACTAGTGACCTTCTGTCAGTGACCCTGGAAGAATTGGTCATAGATCTTTGCCATTTCAGACCAATTGGTCAAAAGCTGTTCGGGGGGCTCCAAACCCTAAACTATAACGACCATTTTGGTCAGAAAGGTCATAATTTCCTTACACGAAATAGTCATAAAGCAGATAGCACTGGTCCGCTGCCTTATTTCTAGCTGATCACGACCAATATAGATGGTCATAACCTTGTAAATTGTGGTGGGTTGCTATGACTAGGTGCCACCTCATCAGTTTTGCCTATGTGTCATGTCCATGTGGCAATTTTTGCCCCAGGTTGTGAAGCAACCTATATTTCCGTCATTCCCAAAATACCCAAAAAAATCTCATAAATTCTTTGGGTCATATCTTCATCAAATATGTAAAAAACCTTCCTTGCCTAGTTTAAAAATAATTCAACAATATTCATTTTCCTATTCTGTTCAGAACAACACTTTATGAAGGAAGTAGCACTTTGGCATATCCAAATAGTATCCATTTTCGACGGTGCTTTCCCATGCCCAAATAACCATCCTCCACCAAATGTCAGCTCAATCCATTCATTATTTTGAGCCCAGCTTCAACATTCGTATTTATGTCCAGTGTGGTACTTTGCAAAGCAAGTACCACCTAGGCTCCTCCTTTTGAGCTGAAAATTTGTGAAGACGGTCTTCTTAGTAACTGATCATCCTCAGCCAAAACTCACGCCCATTAGCCATGTACATTTCCCGTACCGCTAATCAAACACTTGGCTGCTAATTCATGTTTGAGCATCGATCGGTCTCCTTGTGAGAATCTTATGTTGTAATTTTCTTCCTAGCACCTACCTGGGGAGTGCCCAACCCACTAGACATGTTTAGGCCACCCAGAACACATGGCAACACCACGGTCACGCGGTGACCACGCGGCGGGCATGCGGGTTTACGCGCCCTAGAGTTGGGGCCCTCGGCCACCGCCCAAACCTCAACGTATCGCCACCAAAACATGTACTTATGTAACTAGAAATGATTTTTGGAAAAAATAAATAGCAAACTATGAGGCAGCTGCAGTTCTAATTTGACCCGCTTCCACCAGAATCGGTGGAAATTGGTCTTTTTCACGAGAGGTGGATCAAAACTTTTTACACCCAACCATTTTGTCAATTGTGCATTAAATATGTCCAAGTATTTTAGAAAATTGATTTGGTCCAATTTTGCAACAATTATTTGGGAAGTCCTTCACAAAAGCCCCTCCTTTTGGGCACTCAAAAAATGGAAAATGGTTTTTTCGTCCAAAGAAAATGAAAACTTCCTTAGGCAACATTGTTTGCCATTCCAATATGCACCCTTGTGCACAAATATGAGATCATTGGAACAAACTATGCCATGAATGTGGCCATAAGATTGATCATTTGGCTTGAAAGCCATTGATCTCCACACGTGATAGCTCGTTTCTGAGAACATTTTTTTAAATAATTGTCGTATTACAAGTTTCTTATTTTTCCTGGGAACTTGGCCACATATAATGACACAATGCGAAGGTTTCCCAATTATTTGATTTTTTTGAATTTTTTATGCCCGTTTCAAAATGCGGTCAAAACAGCGGGTATGACCGTTCCTAGCTAGTGGTTGAATCTTGGAAATTTTTTGTTGTTTCTCTGATTAAATAGATACTTATGTACCTAGAAATGATTTTTGGAAAAAATAAATTGCAAACTATGAGGTAGCTATAGTTCAAATTTGACTCGCTTCCTCCTGAATCGGCGGAAATTTGTCTTCTTCACCAGAGATGAATCAAAGCTTTTGACACCCAACCATTTTGTCAATTGTGCATGAAATATGGCCTAGTATTTTATAAAATTTGTTTGGTCCAATTTTGCAACAAATATATGGTAGGTCCTTCACAAAAAACTCATTTCGGGCACTCAGAACATGGAAAATGAATTTTCCGTGCAAAGAAAATGAAAACTCCCTTAGGCAACATTGTTTGGAATTCCAAGATGCACCCTTGTGCACAATATGAGATCATTTGAACAAAGTATGCCATGAATGTGACCATAAGATTGATCATTTGGCTTGAAAGCCATGAATCTTCACGCATGATAGCTCATTTCTGAGAACACTTTTTCAAAAGAATTGTCGTATTACAAGTTTATTATTTTTCCTGGAAACTTGGTCACATATAAGGACACAATGCGAAGGTTTTCCAATTTTTTGATTTTTTTGAATTGTTTATGCCCGTTTCAAAATGCGGTCAAAACAGCGGGCATGACCGTTCCTTGCTAGTGGTTGAATCTTGGAAAACCTTTTGTGTTTCTCTGATTAAATAGATATTTATGTACCTAGAAATGGTTTTTGGAAAAAATAAAGAGCAAACTACGAGGCAACTGCAGTTCAAATTTTACCAGCTTCCTGCTGAATCGGCGGAATTTGTCTTTTTCATGAGAGGTGGATCGAAACTTTTGACATCCAACCATTTGGTCAATTATGCATTAAATATGGCCTACTATTTTCAAAAATTGATTTTGTCCAATTTTGCAACAAATATATGGTAGGTCCTTCACAAAAGAAATTAATTTTGGACACTTGAAAAATAGAAAATGAAATTTCCGTGCAAAGAAAATGAAAATTTCCTTTGTCAACATTATTTCTCATTCCAAGATGCAAACTTGTGTAAAATATAATCTCATTTGAACTATTCCAAGATGCAAACTTATGCATTTTTTTTTAATTTCTCAGCTCATAAAATAGCTGACTTGATTTTAACGCATTATTTTTACTCAACCACGACCAATTTAGATGGTCATAACGTCCTACTACATTCTGATTGGTCCGTGGATGTCTCACGCAGATCGTGCATCAAACACCGTTGGATGCTCGCGGATCCAACAGCAGTGCTGAACCCTTCCACACCAACCCTAGCCTGGTCATTTTCCATCCACTCCACGCCTCCTTTCTTCCCCACATCCATCCATCGATCCCACCAAATCGGTCGAACCCTTCCAGATCGAGACAGAGCGAGAGCTCGCCTCCTTCCTTCCAGATCGCCGCCGCCACCTCCTTCCGGTGGAGCTCGCCGCCGTCCATGTCCTCCTCCACGCCCTCCTCTTCTCACCCCTCCTCTTCCCTCACCAGAAGGGAGAGAAGAACCCGAGGGAGGGAGATCCAACGCGATCCAGCCTCGGCCTCCGCTGCCTCGGCCTCGCGCCTCGCCGGAGCAGCTCTGCCGTCGGCCGAAGTCCCGCAGGTCGCCGTGTTCCCCCGCTCTTCTTCCTCTCTCTGCTTATCTCTTCGTTTTTTCTCTCAAGTCTCAACCCCCCTCTGTACTTCTCTGTGCTAGGAGGCCGCCATGGACTTCCTCGTCGAGCCGTCGCCGGAGTTCCAGGTCCGCGCCGCTCGAAACCGTCTTCAATCTTCGTCGACCCTTGTTCCTCCATGCCCCGCGCGCCAAGCGCGCGCCAAGCCGTCGCCGCGTCGAGCTCCACCGTCCAACTCCGGCGTCTCGCCGCCCGCCGGACCTCCGTGGCTGTCTTCCTCCACTCCATCCCGTCGCTCCTCGAACGCATCAAGTCCCCCTACATCAAGCGTCGCCCTCGCCAAGACGCATCGAGCGCACTCATGTGCATGGGGTCAAGGGCGTTGACCGCGCCCCTGCCTGGCCAGATCGCCAGCGCCTCCCCGCTCGATCCCCTGCTCGACCGCTTGCATGGTTGGGCTCCAACCTCAACCAAGGTTACCTTATCCCCCCTCAGCTCAAGTTCGTTCCATCCCTTCTTTCCTCGCTCGATCTCCACCTCCCAATCCCATGGACCTCGCCCTACCACTTGTTACTGACCTATATCATCCACATGAGACGTTGCTGCTCTACAGGCCGCACTCCCACTAGGAATCATCCATCAGACCACCACTAGATTTCAGCCGTGATTTATATAGATCCTCTCTTTCTCTTTTTACGAATCAATCAAACAAACAGCTGACAGTCTTAATTCACTACACAACTAGCCAGGCTTGTATCGCTTTCTTATTATTATCAAATCAACTGGCCTCTATCTTCAGTTCAGATGACAAATACGTACTACTAGTAGGACTACTTTGTTCAGATGACTGCTCTACTCTAGGCCCAGCACCAGCGATTCTTATCAGATCCTAAAAATGAATAGCACCCAAACAAACACATGGTAGTAATCTGAGGCTTTTAATGGATCCCTGGACTATTTTACAAGGATTCCTTTTTGCGCACCTGTACTGAATTGCCTGATTGCTTTCAATTCAGTACCAATTTGTCTTACCACTCGTAATCTACGTTGCACATTGCACTGCTGTATGAGATAAACAAACTATGCATCTAACAGATGCTTGTACTGGATACTCTAATACTAGTATTTAGCGAACCACTTCGCTGTCGAAATTGTCTTATGATTCTTACGGCCCTACTCAGGATTGGGCTCCAAACTGAATTCGATGCGGCTGTTCAATACAATTTGATTTTGATTTTATGGCAGAATTTAGTAATGGTAGTATCTTAGTCGCATAGATTTACGTCATGGCATAGATAAATGGCATTCTTTTGGTAAAATGTAAGAATGTTTTTCAAACTATATTTGCAGGAAAAATGATCTTATATTATTTACAGGGGTCAATCTCAACCATCATGATGCCTAAGCTAATAAGGTTGGTTGTGTGCTCTCCTTGCAGCAGCCTGAGCTCCGGCAAGGTTGATCTGGACGGCTCGGCAGCGTCACTGGTGGTGAGAACCCCCCTCCCTCCGTGGCTATGGATGAACTGGTTTGCGTGTTGCCTCCTGCCTTTTGTGCTCGCGTTGCAGTGGTTAGGTTAATGAACCATAGTTTAGCTGCTTCAGATAACTACTACTTCGGTTAATAACAATTACTAGGACTTTGAATCTGAAATAAAAATTACCAATATACGTATAACTTAATAACACATAGATGTATAACATCATCCATGTGTCAACTCACTGGTCACAAGAGGCAATGTTCGCTGATCTATTTGGCTGTCGTTATCAATCTTATTATACGCCTGTGAACATTATTAAAATGAGGTTTTGCCAGCATCAGCAATTCCTTTTATGCACCGGTTCAGATCACTTGTTGAATACACTTGTGCAATCCTATTCTAGTTTGAATAGAAACGCTAAACATATCATAGATGATGCACCTTTTGCATTCTTTCAGTCTTGTATTTTTAGGAAGCATTTTAAAAAGACGAATCATGTAGCCCGCACATAATGTTGTCTAACAGATTGCATTAGAAATATACTGTTCTTCCTTGCCTAATGTTCTTGTTGCCGATAATAGGGCCTATAGATAGCAATTTATTTTCCTAGTGGTTACTTATGCTTATTGTGTATCACATTGAAAAAGAAAATGCACAATAAGCTTGTTTGATCTTTTTTATGCTTATGTATACTTGATCAGGGTAGTCCTATTTCCTGTGATCTTTCCTATCATTTGCTAGTGTGATGCTTCAAGATGACAAATTTTAAAAACTATTGTAAACAAGCTTTCTGCATCTTGAGAATTAATTGTTCATGATAGCCGAATAGTGTAGTTGATCATCACTATTGCTAAATGCTATTGCCTACTATAATATAAGATGAGCACTCAACCATTGTACAACTGTATGCATATTTGTTTTTTATATTTTATAAATGATGATAGTTTGTATAAGATGTTCACATGTTTTTTTGACTAAAATCTCTTATGCCCTTGACTTAGCTTAACCTAGAATAGCAGCATCCTTGATGCGTACTGACCTTCACCTCGTTCTTTCTCTTGCAGACTCGAAGGAGACCATATGAAAGGCACCTCCTCTTCGGCTGTGAGAGTGTCCAGGGGTCGTGGGTGCGGCTAATGCCTATGTCTGTGGCCGCACTTGACACTGCCCTCTCTTTAAGGGCACATATCATTTTTTATAACTATGCTATCTTTTCCCAAGTCTTTATTATCTTGCCTAGCCTTGTACTGATATGTATTGTTTGATGCTAATTACCCAAGTTAGTGCATGATGTTAGGGATAACCTGAGAACACTTGCCTAAGTTTATAAGATATGACATGTGACAGTCCAAGCCTGCTGCTCTTTCAATGCTTTTGCTGCTGTACTGTGTTTCTCTAGTTGTTCGAATGTTTCTGCTTCTTTTGGACCTGATGATAAGGACCTTTCTTTTCTCCCGTGGGTTAAAATAATGGGAGTTTGCGTGGAAGGTTCTCTCGCTGTATGTGAACAGCAGTATGATGTTACTTGGCAAATGTTTTTTCTATGACATGAGGGAAGAGCTACTATCATGTGCATGGAAGGTTTTCAAGGGAGCACTTGTTAATTAGTTTAGTACTTATGTAGTATGGGAAATATGCATAGGTATGTCCATGTGATTTTTAAGCATGCTTACTGCCTACCTAATACAGAGTTCTGTAACTGATGTTCTTTATTTGACAGTCTATAGCCTCTTATAGTTGAAAACTTGAATAGTTACATTATGTGTGCTGCTATGTCTCTTATAGTTTCAGAAAAAACAATAATTTATTTGTCCTGTTCTATTAATCCTGAAGATCAAACTCAAATGCATATGTTGCTTAACCTGACTGGCTTGAGTATTGTTCCGAACGAATTATACTACAGATTCCCTTCACTGTTTTTCTTCTAGTTATCTCATAGGATTACTCATGAGGCACATCTATTCTCTCCTTTTTTCAGAACAAAAATGTGATTAATTCAGCATGCTTATGAGGAATGTTGAATATTTTGTGCATTAGCTTCTGCTGGGATTTTTTTTGGTCGATTTGTACCCTGGTGGTGATCCTCTCTCCACTTTTTAGAACCAAAATGTGATTAATTCAGCATGCTTATGAGGAATGTTGAATATTTTTGTGCATTAGCTTCTGCTGGGAATTTTTTGGTCGATTTGTACCCATTGGTCCATTATGGTGGTGATCCTCTTTACTATATTGGCTGAATAAGCTTGATCTTGGACTGATCGTGTATATTGGAACGTAGAAGACTCATGTGGAATTAGTTAAGTTGATATCAAATACTCCCTCCGTTCCTACATGTAAGTCTTTGTAGAGATTCCACTATGAACCACATACGGATGTATATAGATGCATTTTAAGTTTAGATTCATTCATTTTGCTCCGTATGTAGTCCATCTAGTGGATCTCTACAAAGACTTATATTTAGGAACGGAGGGAGTACATTTGTTGCATGCTCCATTAGTGGTTTATACTCGAAACACGGCTTGTCATTTTTAGTAAATATTACATCATCAAAGTTGTTTTATGCATGCTGTTGGTAACTGTATACTCTCCTAACAGTTTTATTACTTATTGTATGCAGGCTGATTGGAGCCTATTTTTTTCCTTTAAAATCCTATTTTTGATAGCAGGTGCTCATTGAGCTGTCTAAGAAAAAAAGCAGATCATCATTTCACCATTTTCGGCTGCCCCTGGTTATGTCATCTCTCTGGCCTATTCCAGCCAGCGCTATCTTCTTTGTTCCTAACGATAAAAATTGATGCATGTGCCACGTTCTAAAGTAGAAAATCATTGGAAAATCACTGTTAGCTTGTACTGTCCATCTGTTCTGTTAACTTGTACTGTGCTGGTACTTATCGTTTGCAAAATATATCTCAGTTTTTGCTGTTATGAGAATGTTATATGCATGGTTTCCTGTTAAATCTAAAGTTCTGCAACATATTTTTATCGTTATGAGAATTTTGTATTCACGGATTCACTTGATTATGTTTCTAACTTTTCATAATTTATTATTTGCAGATGTCGGCCTTCATTTTTCAAAAGTTGGGTGTACATGAGCTGTAGGAAGACGAATCCTGAAGAAAAACCACACCTAGAATGCGTTTTAGCTCACTGGAGCTAGTTGTGTGTATATTTAGTTGTATTTTATAGCTGCATACCAGATTTGTACTATGTACTTTGCTTGGCTGTTGTAATGTACTATCTCAGTTTTGGGTGTACATGATTGTAATGTACTTTGGTTGGCTGTTGTATGAAATATTATGCCTTATTGGCTCTTTTTGAATCAAATTATTTAATTGCACAAATATAGTATTGACGTGTGGTAATTGGTTCCCAATTGACTAGTGGGACCTAATTTAAAATGGAAAAGAAACAAAAGAAAACGAATAAATGGGCTGGAAAAAGGCCGAGGCCCAAAAAATGTGGAGTGTAAAAGGTTGTTGCCCAAAAAATAAGTCTGTTGGGCCAGGCCCATGTAGATGACCAAAAATTCACATGAAAAAAGAATAAATGGGCTGAATTGTTGGGCTCGGCCCATATAGACACCTAATCGGACCGGGCTGATTTTAACCAACGACCTTTTCAATTCGTCGCAATTTTGCCACGTCGGATCCGACGTGGCCTGGGGAGAGAGCTAGCGACCAAAACAGAAGGTCATAGGATCAACGACCTTTTGTTTTGGTCATGGAATTCCACGACCTTCTCTCTGAGAAGGTCGTTAATTTCAGTTTACGACCGCCAGCTTTTGACCTTCTGTTTTTGGTCAAAAAAGGTCGCAAATGAAAAACAATGACCTTTCAGCGGCCAATAGTGAGGGTCACAAGTTGACATATTTCTTGTAGTGTCCTGGAGCTCTTGCTGGACCTCGCTGACACGGGCCTCCTGCTTCTCGCGCGCGGCACGTTCCTTGGCCGCTTTGTCCTCAGCCTCGGCTAACGCCTTCTTGAGGGCTGCCACCTCGGTCGTGGCCCCTAATAAAGTTCCTGACACTTTGGTCAGCACGAACCATCCATCCTTCCTAAGTATACAAGCAGGTTACTGCATACCTTGGCTGTCCTCCAGCTGCTTCTTCACGAGGCCGAGCTCTTCCTCGGCCGGCTTCAGGTTCTGCTTCAGTCCGGAGACCTCCGCAGTACGAGCAGCAGTAGCCAGCAGCGACGCCTGCTTATTCACATAGACATCTTATGTTAGACTCCTGCGAAAATTATTTTGATCCTCTGTTTGGCTTTTTCTCTCCGAACACCGAACAGAGCATCAGGGCTACTATCTACACTGTGATATTCTTTCTACAATTGAATTACTTACCTCAAAGCCTGTTAGAAGGCTAGTGCAGGCTTCGGTCAGTCCGCTTCTGGTGGACTGAACCTTCTCAATCACCGTACCCATAAGGACACGGTGCTCATCCACAATGGACGCGCCTCGTAGCGCTTCCAGCAGATTATCCGGTGCCTCTGGTTGGACAGAGGTCACAGATAGAATAGGCACAGCTCCTCCTTTTGGGGAAGGCAGCTCGCTTGACTCCGGAGCCGTATAGGTCTCCGGAATGGTATTCAGCTGGGGGCTGAATTGGACATGGCCCCCATTGCCAGTCCCCATGGGGGCTTTCTCCCCCAAGTCTCCGGTGGCCGAGGAGTCATCCTCTGGCACCGCCCTGACGGCCTCCTGAACCTCTCCCTGGCCTAGGAAGGTCTTTTGGGACACCACCTCGTTGTCGCCCTTGCCGTGGGAGAGTGAGCGGCTGGCGGTGACTCGCTGGCCATCGCCTTTGAATCCAACGAACCCCCTGATGAGGATCGCTGGAAGCTGTTGTGGGCCGGACCGTAATAGCACAATTTAATATATTAATGCCATGGAGCTGGACACATGGACATGCACCAGTTTGTAGTACTTACGATGCGGCCAGGGGCTTGGTCCTGGGGGGCCGCTCCGGACTGTTGTCGACATCCCACAGGAGGTTATCCACGAGGGAGCCCTTCCCTCTCTTGGTCATCGCCGCCTCCAGATTTGTGGAGGCCGCCCTCTTTTTCCTCCCCTCATCAGGGGGAGATTTGTTCTCCTCCTCCTCGTCGTCGTCTTCGGCGGCGGAGGAGTGAGACTCGTCGTCTTCGGACGTCATGTCCGAAGCGCCTTTTCGGCGAAGGCCACTCTTGGCCCTCTTGGCCTTCTTCTTGGCCTTGTTCTCCGGCACCTCATAAGGCGCTGGAAATAGCATCTTCGTCAGAAGTGGGGTTTCTTGGTCTTCGGGCAGCAAAGCCGAACAGTTAATCTGCCCCGCTGTCTCGATCCAGGCCTGAAAAAATCAATAGAAAGGCTTAAACTCCTTCCTCAAAATATGCCAGTAAAGGGTATACCTTGAAAACATGAAAGAACTTACCGAATTAGCCTAGCGTTTTAAGCTAAGCCCGCGATCCTTGGTTATGGGCGGTCGTGTCTCGCCGGCCTTAAAGAGCACTTTCCAGATATCTTTGTGCGTCGTGCCGAAGAGCTCTAGTAGCGTCTGGTGCTTGGCCGGATCGAACTCCCATAAATAGCAAGTCCGGCGCTGGCACGGAAGGATCCGGCGAATGAGCATAACCTGGATCACGTTGACGAGCTTGATTTTCTTGGTTAACATGCTCTGGATGCATGTTTGGAGCCCAGTCAGCTTGTCTGAAGAACCCCAGGTCAGGCCCTTCTATTGCCAGGAGGTGAGCCGCATCGGAACTCCGAATCGGAATTCGGGGGCCGCTGCCTAGTTGGTGTCACGTGGCTCGGTGATGTAGACCCACCCGGCTGCCACCCCTTCGCCGTCTCCACAAAGGAGCCTTCGGGCCAGGTGACATTGGGCATCTTGCCCACCATGGCGCCTCCGCACTCTGCTTGTTGGCCGCTCACCACCTTCGGCTTCACATTGAAGGTCTTCAGCCATAGGCCAAAGTGAGGTGGGATGCGGAGAAAGGCCTCGCATACGACAATAAATGCTGAGATGTTGAGGATAGAGTTGGGGGCTAGATCATGGAAGTTCAACCCGTAGTAAAACATCAGTCCGCGGACAAACGGGTGGAGAGGGAATCCCAGCCCGCAGATGAAATGTGTGAGAAACACAACCCTCTCATGGGGCTTTGGGGCAGGGACGATCTGTCTCGCGGCCGGGAGTCGGTGAACGATCTCCTTGGCCAGGTATCCAGCCTCCCGGAGCTCCTTGATGTCCTTATTCTTGACGGAGGAGGCCATCCACTTGCCTCCAGCTCCGGATCCGGACATGGTTGAATGTTTGCTTGAGGCGGAAAAGTTGAGAGCTTGGGCGCTGGAGCTCAAGGATGGGAGGGCAGAGAGAGAGAGAAGGCGTGGGTGAAGAAAGGGAATTCTTATCTCCTTATAAAGGAAGTGAATATTGAACGCCTCCCCACTCGCCTTAAAACTCGCCTATTCCCAAGGGCCGTGCAAACGGCACGGTTGGGTTACCCACGCCCGTATTGATGAGAATCCCGCAATAAGGGGACACGATCTCTGCTTTGACAAGACGTGCCAATGGAAACCGCATCTCGAAACGCGGAACGGCAGACGAAAACAGTTCGGAATAATGACCGGGTAGATGTGATGTCACATTACAAAAAAGTTGTCAGCGGATTAGACTCATGGAATATTATACTCTCTGCGGCTGTGTGTAGTGTTTGTGTTATAGGTCCGGCTACATTCTTTGCGACCGGAGACTATCTTGGAGTTCAGAAAGGGGAACCCGCCTTGCAATGTCGAAGACAATTTGCGCGCCGGACACCTCGTCATTGAAGCCTGGTTCAGGGGCTACTGAGGGAGTCCTGGACTAAGGGGTCCTCGGGCGTCCGGCCTGTTAGCCATGGGCCGGACTGATGGGCTGTGAAGATATGAAGACCGAAGACTCTCAACGTGTCCAGATGGGATTCTCCTTTGCGTGGAAGGCAAGCTTGGCGATCAAACATGAAGATTCCTTTCCCTGTAACCGACTTTGTGTAACCCTAGATCCCTCCGGTGCCTATATAAACCGGAGGGTTAGGTCTATAGGACCGGATACTCATTACCATGGTCCTACGAGCTAGACTTCTAGGGTTTAGCCATTACGATCTCGTGGTAGATCAACTCTTGTAATACTCATATTCATCAAGATCAATCAAGCAGGAAGTAGGGTATTACCTCCATAGAGAGGGCCCGAACCTGGGTAAACATTGTGTCCCCCGTCTCCTGTTACCATCGATCCTAGACGCACAGTTCGGGACCCCCTACCCGAGATCCGCCGGTTTTGACACCGGCAGTCGCCGTCGCCGCTAATTGGTCCTTGTTGTCAAACCAAGACTGTATCTCCAACATCCTAGCTAGCTTCACAGGGTCACCATCTGCGATCCTCACGTATCGGTTGTACTCCTCCGTCGATCTACTTCTCCATAACACCTTCACTCGCCGGCGGTGGTTTTTGAATGGAAGAGGAGAGGAGCGGCTGGTGTTGGATTAGAACGGGAGAGGAGTGGCGCTGGTTTTGGATTGGAATAGGAGAGGAGGGGCGGTGGTTTTGAAATGGAAGAGGAGAGGAGTGGTGCTAGATTTGGATTGGAACACGAGAGGAGCGGCGGTGGCTTAAGAGGAGAGGAGCGGCGGTGGCTTAAGAGGAGAGGAGCGGCGCTGGTCTTGGAAGTATTTTTTTGTTTTGCGTAGTTTGGGTCAAAGTTTGACCACGTACTGTATTTGACAAGAAAAATGTGAATGCATGTCACCAAAAATTGTATCGTTTGGTTCGTATCTGAATGTACTCTCAAATTATATTATTTTTACAACGTATGAAATATATTTTATTTGTGAAAATCATGGTCAAATATGACCCAGAATATAAGGGAGACTAGTTAATGTGGGGTCGCTTTCTTTATTGAAGGGTAAATTGATTTTGATTTTGATCCAGTCATAGCGCACCGACCCTCTCATCCAATCCTAAATCGCTGCCGCACGCTCCTCTCCCTCTTCTCCATTGCAAAACCACCTCCTCTCCTCTCCATCATATAAATTCAAAAACCACCATCTCGCCTCCCCCTCTTCTTCATTGCAAGACCACCCCCTCTCCTCTCCAGCTTCTCCATTGCAAAACCACCATCTCGCCTCTCCCTCTTCTCCATTGCAAGACCACTATCTCTCCTCCCATCTTCCAAAGCTAGCACCGGACCTCTCAAAAGGACATCTATGGAGAGGATGCAGTAGCGAATCGGGTAGATCGCCGGCGGCGACCAGGCGGAGTTAGCCAGGTTGAAGGAGATCCTTACTTGGTTTGAAAATGAGTGGGAGATTTCGAGGACGGCGAGGGCCATGTGGCAATGTATGCGAAAGAGCGAGAAGGCGGCGATGAGGGCGGCGATGTACTCCTCGGCGGCAGTCATGCCGCAGTCCTTCGAGTTCATCGAGTATCTCCTCTGGGCGATGGAGCAGACAGGTTTGCCCGATGCGAAAGTCAGGCAGAGGTGGTGGGTGTACAGGTCAAAGGTCGATCATCCAGAGGATAAAGAATCGATCGAGTATGGTGTGCCATTAGTGAGGGTGCAGTGCCAGCCAGAGCCATAGGAGTATTCGTTCTCCCACCACAAGAGGAGGCCGGATGGCGTGACGTCGCTTCCCCGCCATTCTCCACGGTTCCCTTGCCGCTCGCCTCGTTTCAATGACGGTGGTAGGGTTTAAGGTAAGCTTCGCACTAACCTAATCTTCCATCTGCTCATGCTTACAATCAGTGTGATGGCTAGTGAAAATCATGCTTACAATCAGTCTCCAAGTACTACACCAATCACCCTAAAATAGCGCTGGACCAAAAACAAAGTTGTAAGATTTTCATATGTTGTTCGGTATCCCAAAGTGCATCATCCAGTTTCTTAGACCAATTCTTTCAGGACCTATTAACACTTTTTTCTAAAATTAACTTTATTTCTCTATTGCTAAGTTCAACTTGACCACTAGATTGAGGATCATAGGGTGATGCAATTCTATGGTTAACATCATACTTAGCAAGCATTTTTCGGAAAACACCATGAATAAAGTGTGAACCACCATCAGTCATTAAATATCTAGGGACTCCAAACCTTGGGAAAATAACTTCTTTAAGCATTTTAATGGAAGTGTTGTGATCGGCACTACTAGTTGGAATAGCTTCTACCCACTTAATAACATAGTCAACAACAACCAAAATATGTGTATACCCATTAGAGGAAGGAAAGGCCCCAAATAAGCAAAACCCCAAACATCAAATGGTTCAACAACAAGTGAATAATTCATAGGCATTTCTTGACGCTTACCGATATTACCAATTCTTCGTCATTCATCACAAGATAAAACAAACTTACGGGCATCATTGAAGAGAGTAGGCCAATAAAAACCAAATTGCAATACCTTGTGAGCAGATCTATCTCCCGCATGATGCCCTCCATCAGCTTCGGAGTGACATTTTGATACGTCTCCATCGTGTCTACTTCTCCAAACTCTTTTGCCCTTGTTTTGGACTCTAATTTGAATGATTTGAATGGAACTAACCCGGACTGACGCTGTTTTCACCTTAATTGCCTTGGTGTTATTTTTGTGCAGAAATAAAAGTTCTCAGAATGACCTGAAAATTTACGGAGAATATTTTTGGAATATATAAAAAATATTGGCGAAAGAATCAACCAGAGGGGGTCCACCCATTGGCCACAAGCCAGGGGCGCCCCACCCCCCTGGGCGAGCCCTGGCGGCTTGTGGGCCCCATGGACCTCCTCCGACCCTAACTCCAACTCTATATATTCACATCCGGAGAGAAAAAAATAAGAGAGAAGGATTCATCGCGTTTTACGATACGGAGCCGCCGCCGCCTCCTGTTCTTCATCAGGAGGGCTGATCTGGAGTC
The DNA here is from genome assembly GCF_018294505.1 of Triticum aestivum. Lineage (NCBI taxonomy): Eukaryota > Viridiplantae > Streptophyta > Magnoliopsida > Poales > Poaceae > Triticum > Triticum aestivum. The sequence goes on from NC_057799.1 coordinate 595,877,034, forward strand.
CGTTCGGGGCTCCGGAGAGGGGGATTCATCACCGTCATCACCAACCTTCCTCCATCACCAATTTCATGATGCTCACTGTCGCGTGTGAGTAATTCCATCGTAGGCTTGTTGGACGGTGATGGGTTGGATGGGATTTATCATGTAATCGATTTAGTTTTGTTAGGGGTTTGATCCCTAGTATCCACTATGTTCCAAGATTGATGTTGCTATTACTTTGCTATGCTTAATGCTTGTCACTGGGGCCCGAGTGTCATGATTTCAGATCTGAACCTATTATGTTTTCATGAATATATTTGGGTTCTTGATCCGATCTTGCAAGTTGTAGACACCTACTATGGGTTATGATCCGCATACCCCAGTGTGACAATAATTGGTATTCTTTCCGGTGATTACCGTAGTTTGAGGAGTTCATGTATTCACTAAGGGCTAATGCTTTGTTCCGGTTCTCTATTAAAAGGAGGCCTTAATATCCCTTAGTTTCCACTAGGACCCCGCTGCCACGGGAGGGTAGGACAAAAGATGTCATGCAAGTTCTTTTCCATAAGCATGTATGACTATATTCGGAATACATGCGTACATTATATTGTTGAACTGGAGCTAGTTCTGTGTCACCCTAGGTTATAACTGTTGCATGATGAATGCCATCTGACATAATTATCCATCACTAATCGATTGCCTACGAGCTTTTCACATATTGATCTTTGCTAAGTTACTTTTGTTTGCCACTATTACGATTGCTATAAAACTGCTACTGTTACTTCTGCTACCGTTACCGTTACTTCCATACTACTTTGCTGCAGATATTATGTCTTTCAAGTGTGGTTGAATTGACAACCCAGCTGCTAATACTTGAGAATATTCTTTGGCTCGCCTTGTGTCGAATCAATAAATTTGGGTTGAATACTCTACCCTCCAAAACTGTTGCGATCCCCTATACTTGTGGGTTATCACATTTCCGTAGGATTTGTCCTTGTTCATGCTCAGGTACACAACATCTAATTATACCATGTACTCCTTTGTAAAGATGTGGGTCATCCCAAAAGTAATGTCTTAAATCATAGAAGATTTTTTTTCTTTTGTTGGTATGTGAAGCTAGGTGGTATATATTTAGCAACAATATAATTAGCATCGTCAGCAAAATAAGGAGTGTTATGAGAGACATTTATTGTAGCTAATTGCTCATCAGGAAAGTTATCATTAATAGGTTGTGGGTCATCAAGAATATTCTCTAACCTAGATAAGTTATCAACTTCAGGGTTCTCAGCTCCTTTCCTATCAGTAATATGTAAATCGAATTCTTGTAGCAGGAGAACCCACCTAATGAGTCTAGGTTTACACTACAAAAAAAGACACATCCGTGACATTTTGGGCCGAACGAAAAAAATTCTGTCATACATATGACACTTCTATGACGATAATTGTGACAAAACCCGGTATCATCATTGATGTGGTGGGCTCCTACTTCTATGACAAAAAATCATGACAGAAAATGGGCTTTTCGTCCTGGGCAGGCCGGAGACGCAGCTGCATGACATTCTTTGGGCCGTCCATGACGGAAAAAACCGTGGTTGAAGCGAGGGGGAGGAAAATTTTGGGGAGTTCCCGGTTACGGTGGGAGGTCGAGGGCCGAGCGATGCGCGTTTCTCTCGTACACGTACGCGCGTGTGTGCGAGGCGTTGGCTCTAACGGAACCCGAGCGAGGCATGGGGCTCTAACTGAACCCGAGCGATTGCACTGCAGGCTACACGTTACTGAACCCGAGCGATCGATCGATGGCTGTTAACTGAACCCGATCGGGCGATTCCTTCGCTACTGCTGCTAACTGAAGCCGATCAATTGGATGAACGGTGAGCGTTGCGAGGGGGGGGGGGTTGGATGAACAGTGAGCAGTGGCATTGCCTCTGGATGAACAGGACCCTGTGGTGTGGTGGAGGGCTGGATGAACAGTAGACGGTGGAGGGGTGCCCGTGGAGGGGTGGTTGAACAGGACCCCGTGGTGTGGAGGGCTGGATGAACAGTAGACGGTGGAGGGGTGCCCGTGGAGGGGTGGTTGAACACTAGCCGGTGGAGTAGCGCGCGGTGGAGGCTGGATGAACAGGAGCCCGTGGAGGCTGGAGGTGGTCGACGGTAGCCCGTGGAGGCTGGAGGAGGTCGACGGTGGAGATGAACAGTATCTCGTGGAGTCCCGTTTTGCGGTACGCCACACCCCTCCCGATGAACAGGACCCCCGTTTCGACCGTAGCGCTCCAACACAAGTCCGTTTCCTCCGTTTTGCGGTACGCCACACCCCTCCCGATCAACAGGACCCCCGTTTCGACCGTAGGA
>NC_057799.1:595879436-595880166 GCF_018294505.1 Triticum aestivum
ACAGGACCCCCGTTTCGATCGTAGGAGGTCTGTTTCGTCCGTTTTGCGGTACGCCACACCCCTCCCGATCAACAGGACCCCCGTTTCGACCGTAGGAGGTCCGTTTCCTCTGTTTTGCGGTACACCACACCCCTCCCGATCAACAGGACCCCGTTCCAAATGTAGGAGGTCCGTTTCCTCCGTTCTGTGGTACGCCAGGCCTCGTTTCCATCGCCTGTTCCGTCCAAGCCCTCCCGATGAACACGACCACGCATTCCGTTCCAACCCAGCCGGTTGGCTCCCACGCGTTCCGTTGCCTCCCGATGAACACGACGCACTCCGTTGCCTCCCGATGAACACGACGCATTCCGTTGCCTCCCCATGAACACGACGCATTTCGTTGCCTCCCCATGAACACGACGACGATGCTGTTTCCCCGTTCCGACCCAGCCATGTACACGAGCCCTGGCCGTACGTATGCGCGAGTAGGCGTTCGAGACCCTGCCGGTATGTACACATACGTGGCTGTATTTTCTTTCTTGCACCCTGGCCGTTGTACGTACGTGTACATGCTACGTGCGCGCCTCTACTACGACACGTGCGCGCCTCTACATCGACCAGTATGTACGTACACGTTCGCGACCAGAATGACAATGCTACGTACGCTTCGACCAGGTGGCTCCCGACTGTCAGGCACTTCCTTACCTGTGAAGATGTAGCTGGTGGGTCCCAGCAGTCAGGGGGGCGAATC
>NC_057799.1:595880427-595884447 GCF_018294505.1 Triticum aestivum
GTCCCAGGAGTCGGGGGGCGAATCGTTTTTTTTTCGGACGCACTTCCTTGCGTGCGAAGATGTAGTTGGTGGGTCCCAGTAGTCAGGGGGCGAATCATTTTTTTCCCGGACGCACTTCCTTGCGTGCGAAGATGTAGCTCGTGGGTCCCAGCAGTCAGGGGGCGAATCATTTTTTTTGCGAAATACGGTGGCCCATCCGATGGGTCCCCGCTGTCAGGTGGAGGAATAATTATTTTGCGCGTAATAAGGAGGCACTTCCTTGTGACTGCCATGGACCCAGCTGTCAGCCTCTCCACGTACAATCCGCGTCCGATGGAAGTCGTTCCTTGACCACGTTGACCACGCCGCGCCGAGAGCACCAGGGCGGTGGACGATGGCGAGGCCTAGGAAGGGGACGACGCGGAGCCGGGGAAGACGCGGCAGTGGATGCACACGCGGAGAGGAGTACGGGGGTTCACTGCTTCGGCTGCGCTGCCGTCGCCGCAGAATAACAGGGGGTGTGGGTGAGTGGAGAGATGGCCTGGCCAGCGGTGGGAGTAGTAGGGAGCGGTGAGGCCTCCGCGGCAGAACAGCCGGCCACGGGAGGCAAGAGCAGGCGGCACGACCGGCGCTGCTTTGGGCGGCTGGAGCAAGAAGACAAGAGGTTGAAGAAGCACGACGGCCGTTGGATGGACGTCGTACGGTCACTGCAGCTAGAATCGTTTATATTGACTAAGTTGACAAAGCCCTTGGTACGTCAACTTAGTAGGCTCACAGGTCAGCTTCCGAAATGGTGCGCCCTAGATGTCAGGGGGAGGAATCATTTTTTGGGCGGGTGAAGCTAGAATATCCGAGATTGAAGAAGAAGCACGGCATCCGTTGGATGGACATCCAACGGCCACTGCTGCTAGAACCATGTGTTGACTATAAGTTGACAAAGCTTTGCATACGCGTCAACTCTATTTTTTAGGGGACGCGTCAACTTAGTAAGGCCAGAAGTGTGTGGCAGAGAACTTATAGCCCATTTGAGATTTGTAAGAATGTGTAGCCCATTTTTGAATTCTAATGGAATTTACTACAACCCATTTACAGTTTGTTAAAAGTACAGCCCATTTCAACCAACCGTTCAAAACAGAATTCAATAAAATTTCCCACATTTTGATGGGATCCGAAATATTTTTATCCCAAAATTTCTAGTCAGATTAAATACAATTTCAATATAAATTTATATTACGTCAAAATCCAATGAAACATTGCGCTCGCAATAATTAATGAAATTAAAATTTTCAATATCCAAAAATAATATTTTTTTAAAGTAATCACGTGTTTGGTGCATTTTTTAATAGTTACTGCCCATTTTTTATAATTACATCCCATTTATTATTTCTTAAAGCCCATTTTTTTGTTAAGCCTAATGCATCCCTCCTAGGAAAGATTTGCAGCCCAGCGGGGCGGAGAATAACAACTTGACCTTGCCTGGGTATTCCTAAAAAAACTATAGCTGGGCTAGCCATTTTCAGCTTGAAAAAAATTAATATCTGGGCTGGATATCTGGCTGGGCTAGACGGGCCACAGCCCGCCCCGTTAATACCTGCAGCGATGTTTTCGTTGTTGTTCAGAGGAGAAAAAATAATATCAGGGCTAAACATCGAAAAACTCTGCAGTGCTCACACCTCAAAAACACAAATACTGCTCGAGCTGCTTGGTCCCAGCTGTCGGCCGCTTCTTGTGCAATTCTCTCGTTTATTGACTACTACATAGGTTGACAATGGTGTGGGACCGTGATGTCAGGAAACCAGGAGGAAGAAAAATAAATTATAGTTATATATATATAATAAGGAGGCACTTGCGTACGTGAGGCTATGGACCTGGTGGGTCCCCATTGTCATCCTCTCCAAGTAAAGTCATCTCCTCGCCCGCGCGCGCTTTCTGCCCGAAACAGCCAGCGCCGCCCGCCCCGCTTCCCGGTGCAGGTGATTGCTCCGCCGTCAAACGACACAAGTGCCGTCCGTCCGTCCATCTGCCGCCCACATTAATGATACGCGGTTGCCGAGGCGACTACTCCGGCGCCACACGTCTGTCCCTCCGCCCGCCCACCATTGCTATATAAACTGCTGCGCCGGCCATAGCCACAGTCATCCGCATCCGTTCCCTTTCTCCTGTCCACACCACTACTGCCCACCATGGCTTCCTCGCACTCCATCGCTCTTCGGGACGGGCGGACGACGGAGAGATGGCAGCCATTGCTACCGACCGGCTGGCCGGCAGGCAGCCAGAGGACGACGACGTCCCAATGTAGAACATGGTAGTCGACGATTCGGCGCCAACCCCCTCCTCCGCGCCATCCTCACCGGTGCATTGCACCAGGACCATCGGCGAGGCCCATGCCCAATATATGGACAGGGCGAGGCAGATGCGCGAGGAGCAGTTCCGGGAGGCGCAGGCCGACGCCGCCTACAACCACCATCTCCTCCAGGAGCATCTACAGGCGGAGGAGCAGATCGCCGCGGAGCGGGCGGAGCAGGAGGCGCTGCTCGACTCGCACCGCTCCGCCCGCAAGGGCTGCCTCGAGCACTGGCGGTACCGCATGCGGGTGGCGGAGGCTGCGGCCGCCTACAAAGAGGCTAGCAAAGAGGGCGACGAAGCGGGGGAGGCGATGTTTGGCGAGACCGAGGAGGAGGCAGAGGACAATGCCGGCTCCGACGAGTCCCCACTCCGCTGGCGTCGACGAGGCCCTGCTCCGTCGAGGCCCCGCGGTGCCAATAACGAGGCAGAAGACATCGCCTACTCCGCCGAGGCCCCGCCCAGCCAACAATGAGGCAGAGGACATCGCCGGCTCAGCCGAGGCCCCACCCTGCCGGCAACGTGGGGGAGGATTTCCACCGCTCCGCTGAGGCGCCGCCCGCCGGCAACGAGACAGAGGACATCGCCGTCTCCGCCGAGGCCCCGCCCCGCTGCCAATGAGGCCGCGCCACACAGAAAACGAGGAAGAGTAGAACACGGTAGGTCGCCGCCGCTCGGGTCCAAGTAAGGCCACCGCTGCTACCCTCTGGTTGAAGCCAAGCTAGGCGGGTTGACCATTGACGGCCAACTAGCTTCTTGGCGGCGACGTGGAGTCGGAGAGCTGCGCTGCAGAAGAACGCTGCTTCTACTTAACTGCTGGTGCAGTTGGCTGACTGACACGTGGGCCCAATAGGCCACATATCAGTTACGCAACTGCACCTGCAGTTAAGTCACTGAAGCTTCTGTTCGGCTCAGCGGCACACAGGTGGGTAGCTTCGGTTAATTAATTATACCTCCAGCGCACCCCTTTTTAGTTGAAGAATGTATGAAATGTAATGAAATCCGGCATGTTTATATGAAATCCGACCGTGTATGAATGAATTTATTTCGATTAGTTCGAATTCCTATATCACTGGCATTGGATGAACATGCAAAACAATACGTACTAGCATTATTCCCAGGGTGATCACCTCGTTTGCAGCAGTTTCACATGTACTCCCTCCGGTCCTTTCTAGTCGTGCATACATGTTTTGTCTGCAGTCAAAGTATCTCTACTTTGACCAATCTTATACAAAAAAGTATGCACTTTCACAATGTGCGAAGTAAAAAGGAACAGAAGGAGTACAAAGAGTTTGAGCAGCTTTTTAGCGTTTCTGTACATTGCAATCAAACACACAGGCCTGGCAATTCATAGAGAACATTCAAAACAATCGATGATTATGCATCTCAGCGACTCACATGTCAGAGGCAATATTTACTTCACAACTAAAGAATAAAGAAAAAATTGATCGACGCTGCTGACAGCATAGGGCGTCCCATTCGAAAATATCAAACGCCTGTCTTGCTAAAATCAATGAGCAAAATTTGACAAGGTTGTTGTTGAGGATACACTACTGGAATCAGCTACTTTGCCATCTGCCAGCTCTTTGCCGTCTGCTAGCAGACGGCAAAGAAGCTCTTTGCCATCAGCTACCCAAAAGCTGACGGCAAAGAACTGGCTGATGGCAAAGACTTTCTTTGCCATCAGCCAGTTCTTTG
>NC_057799.1:595885676-595917816 GCF_018294505.1 Triticum aestivum
CACCCCGACCCCGACACGGCACCCCGACACCGACACGACACCCCGACCCCCGACACCTCCCGAAAAGGTGTTCTTTGGTCTTCCAGAGGCCGACGGGGTCATATATTTGTGAATTATTAGTTAGGTCATATAATTTTCGATTTTGTTATGAAAAACATCATATGTAATTGTGTTGATCGGGTAGTTTTAAATGTGCAGTTGCTTCATCGCTGCGAGGTTTGGTGTTTGACGACCTCGCCATGCGTTTGACGAGCTCTGCCCCTTCGTTCATGGGTGAGCACAAATGACATGTCCTCCTCCCCCATTAATTATTTGATCTATTCCGATGAAACTTGATAGCTAGCTATATATGTGTCTTGAATCATCAGTATGCGTAACCAATATGTGTCTCCCGTTCGAAAGCGTCATAGTTATAAATATGCATGCATTTGCATATTTATAACCTTGATTCTTTCGAATTGTCCAACGCTATCCATGGACAGCCCGAGTATGTTTAGATTGGGTTCGTTTTCCCATATGCTTTGCTCCGGATCCGACGCATAAATTTCGTCAGTGCCTCCCCTGTTCTTCTCTGGGTACACACCCTCTCTGTTTATTGCAGAGACGTGTATCAGGAGAACAGCGGGGAGGTGCTGCCGAAATTTTGCGTAGGATCCGGAGCATAGCATGGGAAAATGAACCCAATCTAAACATACTTGGGTGGGATTAGGACCTATCATTACCTATTAGAGTGTAGGTTGCATGGACGTAATAAAATTTACAAAGTAGATCAACTGATGAATATATACATGGTGAATTATATATATATTTGTTGTGTGTCTAGTAGCTCTGAAAGTCAAGATGAGTGATCGTGTGTGGATGTACACCGGTCACACTGGTCAGAACAAATGGAGCACTGAATGGTTCACAAAAACCAAGGGGTTTGTGCGAGCCGCATTTGCAAATGGCCAGAGGAAAACCTGGTGCCCCTATTTACGGTGCGGCAATTGGGAAAAGAGGACAGAGGCTGAAATAGGCAAACACCTGCAGAAGAGTGGTTTTACGCCCGATTATACGGTGTGGACATTTCATGGTGAGTCTGCCCAACGTGACCGAGCTGAGGTGGATCATCGTCGCACCGACGAGCATGGTACCGGGATGGAAAACATGGTGCAGGACTTTGATGATGCTCGGGATTCAGACGAGGAGATGGAGGAATCTGCAAAGGCCTTCAATGAAATGTTGGAGTCTTCAAAACGTCCGCTCCATGAGCACACTGAGCTTTGTCAGTTTGATGCCATCTCGCAAGTAATGGCTCTGAAGGCTCAAATCAACTTGGGCAGAGAATGCTATGATGCAATGATGATAGTATTTGGACGCTTTCTACCCAAAGGCCATGTAATGCCTGCAAACCTGTACCAGTCGGACAAAATCCTCCGTGCACTGAAGATGCCCTATGATAAGATACATGCCTGTGAGAAAGGATGTGTCTTGTTTAGGCTTGACTATGCGGACTTGAACTATTGTCCCATTTGCAAGTCTTCCAGGTATGTTGTGGTAGACAACGGTATGGGTGAGAAGACACAGACCAAAATCCCCGTTAGTGTTCTTCAGTATATGCCAATCGTACCAAGACTTCAATGTCTTTTCATGGTCGAAGAGACGGCCAGACAGATGACAGCGCACAAAACGGGCAAAAGAACCGAACTAGATGTAGATGGGAATCTGATGATTGTACACACATCGGATGGTGTTGCGTGGAAAAAGTTTGATGAATTACATGGTGACAAAGGGGCAGATCTGAGGCATCCTCGAGTCGGCATCAGCATGGATGGGTTCAGTGTGTTTGGTATGACGGCAGCCCAATACAGTTGTTGGCCCGTATTTGTCTTTCCACTCAATCTCCCCCCTGGACAGATTATGCAAAGAAAGAACATTTTCCTGACGTTGATAATTCCAGGGCCCAACTATCCGGGGGAAAATATGAATGTGTACATGCAGCCGCTTAAGGACGAATTGCAAGAAGCCTGGGATAATGGGTTCAAGACATACGACGCCTATAGCAAACGGAACTTCATAATGCGTGTCTGGTACATGTACTCAACGCATGACTTGCCGGCGTATGCGCTATTCGTTGGCTGGTGTGTGCATGGAAGGTTTCCCGTGCCCCACATGCAAGGGAGCTCTTGAGTTTCGTTGGCTTCAGGCCGGTCGCAAGTTTTCTTGCTTCGACATGCATAGACAGTTCCTGAATCCTCGCCATAAGTTCAGGAAAGACAAGAAGAAATTCATCAGAGGTAGAGTTGTCAAAAACTCTGCACCACCTGCATTGACAGGCCAACAGACCCTGGATCAGTTAAACGCTCTCGAGCCAGATCCAGAGCGTCCAGGGTACTTCAACGGGTATAATTCTAAGCACGCCTGGACTCACAAAACATGCTTATGGGATCTGCCTTACTTCAAAGACCTCCTTTGCCCACACAACATCAACGTGATGCACACTGAGAAGAATATCGCCGAGGCACTTTTTGGTACATTGTTCGGCATAGATGGGAAGTCAAAGGATAATACTAAGGCTAGAGTCGATCTGGAGGCGCTATGTGATAGGCTGTTACAAAACATGAAAGAACCGAAAGGAAAGCAGAACTGGACGAAGCCAAAGGCATGGTTCAATCTTGGAAGGCCAGCTATGAGGGAAATTATCTTGTGGGTGAAAATGCAGTTGATGTTCCCCGATGGGTATGCAGCGAATCTAAAGAGGGGAGCCAGTCTTGATAAATTGAAGATATTTGGTCTCAAGAGTCATGATTGGCACATATGGATTGAGCGGGTAATGCCGGTGATGTTGCGTGGCTTCATCCCTGAGGATGAATGGCTAGTACTGGCAGAACTCAGCTATTTCTTCCGTGTTCTTTGTGCGAAAGAACTATCGCCTGGCGTGCTAGAAGAAATGGAAGAGTTGGCGCCGGAGTTGATCTGCATATTAGAGAAGATCTTTCCACCGGGCTTCTTTAATACAATGCAACATTTGATTTTGCATCTCCCGACCGAGGCAAGATTGGGGGGGGGGCCCGTGCAAAATCGTTGGTGCTACCCAACTGAGAGGATGCAGAAGACGCTTCGACAAAAATGTAAAAATAAACATAGAATTGAAGCATCGATGGCTGAGGCATTCATCACTGAGGAGGCGGCAAACTTCGTGACAGCACACTACGAAGCCAAAAATCGTCATTTGCATAATCCGAAGCCTCGGTACAATGCTGACGACCCTAAAAAGGGTGGATCCAACCTCAGCCTATTCAACGGGAATCTCGCACCAGCCAGTGTTTCAAATCCAGTATCTTTGGATAACGAACAATGGCGGACCATTTCGTTGTATATCTTCAACAACCTGATAGAAGTGCGGCCGTACATCGAGTAAGTTCTCGGTACATAGTTTCGCAACTTCTATTTCCTTTGAACTGCTCTTATTCCTGGATATTTCATACAGTCGATACATCGCCTTATTCTCGTATGGAGCGGTGATCCAAAAGGATTCTGTCGAAGAGTATGAGCTTCTCGCAAAGCAAGGAGGCGGCTATCCCGGTTTCATCTCTTGGTTCAAACAAACGGTAATTTATAATAGACAATTTCATTTCATTCGCTAATTTGTGCCTAATGCAACAATCCTTTCATATTAAACTTGTAGGCTAATTCAGAGTCTATGGACGCCGAATTGAGACAAGTCGCTAATGGTTTTGACTATAAGGTCCGTTCATTTGACAAATACGACATCAACGGGTATCGCTTTCGTACCTATGGCAAAGAGCTATCTATGGCCGACCGAAAGTCTAGAAATTGTTGTGTATCTGCTATCGGCGAAGGAGGTACCGAGTATTATGGGAAGTTGAAGCAATTTATGAACTTCTATTCTATGGTGAAAACCCACCGAATGTCGTAGTCTTCAAATGTTATTGGTTTCAGCCGAAGGAGACTAGAAGGACTCATGAACATATAGGGCTAGTTGAAATCAACCAAAGCACCCATTTAGATGTTCCTGGTGTCTATATTACGGCTCAACAGGCGACCCAAGTATTCTATCTACCGTGGGCCTGCCAAACTAATCCAAATCTGAAAGGTTGGGATGTCGTTTATGAAGTGCCGCCACGTGCTAGACTATCTCCCCCAAAGGAAGAGGATTATGAACCTCACATTAACCCAGACACATATGAAGGAGAATTCTTCCAAGAAACACGTCTTTCCAAAAAGCGTTTCAAGAATCGCTATACTTCACCCCAAAACATTGAAGTAGACAGCGACAGTGAATCCGACATCACCCTAGAGGAGGAACAAGAAGAGCCGGAACAAGAAGAGGTTACTGCTGCGGATGACCTGTCATTGCTTGACCGATTACGTCAAGGTGGCCTTCCACATGTTGATGCCACTGAACCCTATGAGCCCGTCATTGATTATAGTGATGATGATGATTATGCATTTATTGATGATACTGATCGAGATTATTAGTAGTGTCAGGTATTAAATTTTTTTATGTTGTACTTGATGATGATACACTTAAGTGATACACATATTATTATTCATGTCGGTCTTTTTTTATGTTCTACTAATTTTGTTTACTATTTGTCATGGCAGGTGTTGAAAGATGGTGGGCACTGGTCGGGAGCGCGCCAAGGCCCCTTCTTCGTCGGCGCGTGGTCTGAGGTCTTCCATTCTAGATGCACCTCTCTGCCGAGCGTTGTTGGACAGTACGGCGACACCGCCGGGCCCTTCTTCGTCGACCGCGGTGCCCAGCAGGGGACGAGGTAGGAAGAGAGGAGGTGGGGCACGTGGTCGCGGGAGAGGAGGTAGGGTGACTGCTACGGCGCCTTCCTTGCCGCCACCCCCAGCTGTTTCACCCGAGCACATGACTGCTAGGGTGGACTCGTCCGAGGAGGAGGCTACACGGACTCCGGTCCACGAGCCTTCGGCCCACAGGTCTTGGGCCCACGAGCCTCGGGTCGACTGGCCTTCGGCCCACGAGACCCCGGAGGAGCACACGTCCGGATGGGGTACCTGGCCGGATCAGCCCGAGGAGCCGAGTGGCCATGCTGATGATGGGGAGCCGACTGATATTGAGGAGGAGGGGGGCACCATCTACCAGCGTGGTGCTACACGGCTCCCGTCCGTGCCGGTGACCCGCGAGCAGAGGTGGTTGATTTTCCCTGATGGGGAGAGGTACGTAAGTGCATTTAATTTTGTGTACCTTCTGCATTCACGTTTCTTCAAATAACTAATGCGTTGGCCTTGTCATGCTGCAGGGGTTGGGACCACCATCATAGTGTCCGCCGGCCCAACTCCGTCCTTGGAGTTCTTTGCCGGCAAAACTTCCCGGGGTTTGTCACGTTGCCTGGTGAGGGTCGGCTTCCAGAGCTTGGATTGAGCTGGGAGCACCGTGGCTGCCCTGGCCCCGCCGGATGAGATTATCGATGGTGTCGTGTGCGACACGAGGGCAGACATGGTGATCAGAAAGTTCTGGGTAATTTCTCCTTTACACATTTAAAAATCTTCAACTAGCTAGTTATTAATTGTACTAATCAGTATTGTCTCATTTGATTGCAGACATTCTACAGGTGTGAGGAGGGATACGAGGAGGACGCGGCACATGTTATCGAGAACGTCTGCAAGCGCCTACTACAGAACTTACGGCACGAGGCTCGGGTGCAGGCTGTTCGAGACTACTACGCCTTGCGTGGTATCAAGAAGACCAAGCCGGCGTGCCGCGATAAGTTCCTAAGTAAGGAGCAGTACATGAAGGTAATTCTTAAGGCCTTCTACTTAAGTTCCTTCATTTAGTAATTCTTAGCCGTAGCGCTCAAGTTTCTATTTGCTAACTTAGGCGCCTCCGAGATGGTGTGCGGATCGGATGGATTGTTGGGAGGTGTTGGTCAATGAGTGGTGCTCAAAGGAATGGCTAGCCCTCCACAACGAGGCCAAGGACAAACGTGCCCAAATGGAAGGTGTGCCACCATCAAGGCAGCTCCAACTTATATCAGTTCGGGCGGAACTGGGTATGTGGTTTGCTTCATGATTCATGCAATTCATTCATCATGCTAGCTTGAGCCCTTTAATTACTAATTTACATTGTTTCTCTCTTTTAGGCACGCCACAATAAGGTGGATAAGGTGCCAGAGGTGTACGACCTCTATGCCATGGCCCACACTGCCTCTTTCAAGAAAGTCAAGGCTTTCTCTCAGTCTGACCTCGATGATGCAAACAACTTCACCAACATCTCCTCCCACAACAAGCTCGTGAGATATAGAGATGAGGGGAAGGCGAGGAAAGGGGAGGACTTTAACCCGAGCCAGGGTCCCATTGATCCAGAGCTGGTGATGATATCTGGTGGCGGGACGTCCCATGGCTCCATAGCCATTGGAGATGGACTTATCCGTTGTCCTAGCACTCTCCCGGAGATCAAGTCGCGCCAGTCGAGCTCCGCTCCTGAGATAAGGCCTCGTGAACGGCCAGTGCAACTCGCCATCAAGGTTAGTGATACATACTCAGCTATCTTTCTCAATTACATTGTGTGCGCTTCCATCAATGATTACAAAGGGTCATGTGAGTGGTGTTGCAGGCTGCTATACAGAGTGAGAGAGATAGAACGGAGAAACTTCTGGCGGAGGCGGCGGAGAGGCAGCGGGAGTTGGAGGAGAGGACGACAAAGATGATGGAGGAGGAGAGGGCACGGAATGACATGCAGGCAAGGGCCATGTACGAGCTCCTTGTGGAAAGTTTCTTCTACAGATTAGCCAAAACATTCATGTAGTGTTTGTCTCATTACTAACTAGTATGACTGAGTCGTCAAAACCAAATGTGCAGTCTGTGTGCGAGAAGACCGGTCAGACCGCTTCGCCGATGCCAGTGATTGCTCCTGGGACCACGGTGAGTTTAATTTGAATGGACATTACTTGCTAGTCTTAACATTTGAGTGTCATCATGCTAACAAGACATTGGAAATGATCTTTGGTGCAGCGTAACTCCAGACAAGCATCGCACGATCCTTCTCCAGCTACCGACACGAGCCAGCCCGCTCCTACACCTCCTGGATCATGGTAAGTTTATCTAGTGTTTTTCTTAACACATGCATAAAGACCTAGACTTAGCTTTATTTCCTCCAATGCTTACCATAATGACCTACTTAGCTTCTTCTCCTCCAAAATGACTTAATAAGCTTACTGACCTCCAAAACCATCCATTTTACCTAAGTTAGCTCTAAAACGATCTGTACTTAGCTTACTTATGTCAAAAATTGCATAATTAGCTTAGTTAGCTCATAAATGATCCATTTTACCTAAGTTAGCTCTAAAATGACCCATTTTACCTTGGTTACCTTATAAATGATCCAGTTCATCCAAGTTAGCTAAAAAATGACCCATTTTACCTAGATTAGCTCCTAAATGATCCATTTTACCTACGTTAGCTTTAAAATGACCCATTTCACCTAGGTTAACTCCAAAATGACCCATCTTACCTAGGTTATCTCATAAACGATCCATTTCAACTAATTTAGCTCATAAACGATCCGTTTCACCAAGTTAGCTCAAAAACAATCCATTTCACCTAAATTAGCTCTTAAATGATCCATTTCACCTAAGTTAGCTCAAAAAGATCCATTTCAACTAAATTAGCTCATAAATGATCCATTTCACCTAAGTTAGCTCAAAAACGATCCATTTCAACTAAGTTAGCTCATAAATGATCCATTTCACCTAAGTTAGCTAAAAACGATCCATTTCACCTTAGTTACCTCAAAAACGATCCATTTGACCTTAGTTAGCTCATAAACGACCCATTTCAACTAAGTTAGCTCATAAATGATCCAGTTCACCTTAGCTAGCTCATAAACGACCCATTTCAACTTAGTTAGCTCATATATGATCCATTTCACGTAAGTTAGCTCATAAATGACATACTCTTCTTGTTCTAGTCTTCTTCTTGTTCTACCCTTCTTGTTCTAGTCTTCTTCTTGTTCTACTCTTCTGGTTCTAGTCTTCTTATTCTAGTCACCTATTTCTAACTTTCTTATTTTTCATTTTGCAGATTTCATTCACTTGATGAAAGCTTGCATAGATGGAGTGCTCCTTATCCCTTTCTCTGTTTCTTTTGTATCGTTGAACTATGCATGTATCGTTGGATGAAACTATTGTAATATATATGGTTGGATGCCTCTATGTTGAACTTGCTATGTATGATGGAACTATGCATGGAACTTGGTATGGTTGGATGGAACTATGCATGTATGATGAAGTTATGTGTTGGATATCTTATATGTTTGCTCTGTAATTGTCTTGTGAAATATATCTATATATGTCATATATATTTGCTGTGAAAATTGTTGGATTTAATAAAAAACAAAAAAGAGCCAATATGCAGGCTCTTTGCCGTCTACCACCGACGGCAACGGGATCTTTGCCATCTGCCGCGGACGGCAAAGAAGACACGTGGCATCCAGCTGTGCTTCCTGGGAGCTGACCCATTTGGTCAGTTTGCCTACAGTGGCAGACGGCAAAGAGTAAACGATTTTGCCGTCAGCGGCGGACGGCAAAGGCCTGCCATGTAGTGACGTGTAGATGACATCATACGGCGGACGGCAAAGACACTAGAAAGTTTGCCGTCTGCCGCGGACGGCAAAGGCCTGCCGTTAGCCACTTAACGGACTGACAGCGCAATTATTGCCGTCCTCTCTCTTTGCTGTCCGCGGCAGACGGCAAAGGGCCTTTGCCGTCAGCCGCCAGGAAGTAGACGGCAAAGTAGCTCTTTACCGTAGCCTACTTTGCCGGAGCCTTTTGCCGTCCGCGGCTGACGGCAAAGGTCTTTGCCGTCCGCCGTTCATGCCTTTGCCGTCCGCCGTGGCAGACGGCAAAATAGCTGATTCCTATAGTGATATAACCATTAGAGAGGAGGGGCCGGGTTACGTCATAATGATCATCACGTGAAGCCCAGTGCCAAGCTTGAGGATGGCGGTTCAGTAATGGGCTTAAGACCCAGAGGCGGCTTAAGGCCCATAGTGATAAACCGCCGTTATGGCAAGACTTGTATTGTAAGGCAAGAATAGTTGAGAGTCCGAGCCGGACACTGTTATAAGCCGGCTGGGACTCCGAGAGCCGCTGGGCGTCAACCTCTCTATATAAAGGGATGACCCGGCGGCGGTTCAAGACAAGTAAGATGAGATCGATAGCCAAGCAGAGCGGTTTAGCTCCAGGTCATCGAAACCCTAAGTAATACCACCTCAACTGGACGTAGGCTTTTACCTTCACCATAAGGGGCCGAACCAATATAATCCTTGTGTCCTTTGTCCTGTTTAACCCCTTTAAGCTTCCTAGCTGCGATGGCTCCATGACTAAGTCCTTGCACGAGGACATCTGCCGTGACAATTCCACGACAGTTGGCGCCCACCGTGGGGCCAGCGCACGGTGGATTTGAGTTCTTGAAGGGCAGCTTCGAAGGGCTCAAGGGATACACTGTGGGCCGGATGACCAAGAGTCATCGCGGCAAGCTCTACATCGACGATGCAGGCTGGGGCCCCGACGCCGGCTCAATCGAGTACGGGTACCGGGTCCCCTTCGGCAGAATTCACGTTTTCATTGGCAAGATTGGCGAGCCGGACCTCTGCGCCGACCCCATCGAGACGGCTCAGCGTGCAAGACCCGCCCGGACTCTGCCTGCTTTGAAGCGTGCTTTCGTGGGATGCGTCCACGGAGGACTCTCTGAAGGATCTGGATCTGGCGATGAGACGGCCGCTCGCTCTGACGGCGGGTCGTCCATAGACGAGACCAACTCGTTATATCAACTTCAAGATGGCAGACTCAGGGGTGGTTCCGATGGCGACAGTATTCCGGACCCCTTTGAGCCGCCCAGCCGGGTTGGGATCTTCATGGCCGGCGCACAACCTGTTCAAAACCCCGCTGCTGGGGCAGGAGGCCCTGCGCACTCGCTGGCTCAGGCGCTGATGGATCTCACAGATAAGATGACAGCCCTGTTAACTGCTACGGTCGTCCCAGCGGATCAAGCTCAGCATGATGCGGAGGTGGCACAGTTAAAGCTGGATATAGCAAGAGCCAAGGAAGACCTAGCGGCGGAAGGGATCAGGATGGCTGCAGAACGGGCGGCTCTCGACGCCCAGACTCAGCTGATTCAGGCGCAGTCTTTCCGGCTCACGATGGATCAGAACGCATCCAATGAGATCATGAGAAGGAGGCATCAGAAGGCTCAATCTCGACTCCCTCCGGTTTACGATCCTCGAAACCTTTTCAACACGCCTGGTGCAGGGCCCAGTAACCCGCCAGAGATCACGGCACCCGGGCTGGAACGCCGCTTCAGCCGCAAGTGATGGGGCCTCCCCGTGTGAACACTGCCCCGCCTCAGTACGTACCAATACCACCGGGTCATTATGCCAACCCGTTGGAAAACATGGTCGCCGCGGCGGCACGACTGGCGGCTCTCCCAATCGATGGCGACTCTCCAACGGCGGTCGAAACCCGCCGGGTCAGAGAACTTCTTCAGACGGCTCTGGCGCAATAGGAGGCATAGTCATATA
The DNA here is from genome assembly GCF_018294505.1 of Triticum aestivum. Classification (NCBI taxonomy): domain Eukaryota; kingdom Viridiplantae; phylum Streptophyta; class Magnoliopsida; order Poales; family Poaceae; genus Triticum; species Triticum aestivum. The sequence goes on from NC_057799.1 coordinate 595,896,226, forward strand.
GCCGGGACATGATTCACTCAACCCCTCGTCCAGGCCGGAGCCCAAGTTATAGCAGACACATGGTCTCAGCGACCGGCTCAAGCAACGTCCGGCGCCATGACTTGCCAGCGGGCCATGGCCCGGCTCATAACGGAGCCTTTAACGCAGTAGACCAAGACAGAGCACGGCAAGAGGCGGAGCAGGCACCTCAGTTAATGGCTTACCAGCCCCTCCCGGTTTATCCGACGGCTTCTATAGAGGCGGGTATACCTACGAGGACCGGAGGTGTCCCTTGTCTGGTGCCAGCTCTCCGTAATGAACGTCTGCCCAAGGATTTCAAAGGACCTAGGAAGGTGCCTAATTATACGACTGATTTACAACCTGGAGCATGAATCGAGAGCTACGAGATGGCTATGGAGTTGCTAGAGGTCAGCGAAGCGGCAATGGCCAAATACTTCACCATGATGTTGGATGGAACTGCCCGCACTTGGTTGAAAGGACTGCCGCCTAATTCTATCGGGTCATGGGCAGAGCTAAAAGCCCGGTTCATCCAAAACTTCAAAGATACATGTAGGCAATCTCGGTCAATTGTGGATTTGACTAACTGCAAGCAGCAGGAGGGTGAGTCTACAACCCATTGGGTTTGCCGGGTCAAAGAGATAATACATTCATCTGATAAGATGGATGCCGGCTTTGCAGTCTTAATGTTGGAGCAGAATTGTCATTTTGCGCCCCTGAAGATGAAGCTCGGGCAGCTCAAGCGCGATTGCAATGATATGGGTACGCTGATGGCGGCTCTGGTCAAGTACGCCGACTCTGATAGTACCAAGGATCCCGCGTCGGATGATGAAAGGACAGGGAAGGGAAAACGGAATGGCGATGGCAAGGGCCCTCAGCATAACCCGGTGAATCAGGGGGGTAACAAGCGTAAGGCTGATGGCAGTATGGAGTTTGTGGCCAACGCCAATTCACAGGGTAACAACCACCGACGTAAGGGCGACCACCTCCCCGAGCCGGCGGGTCCTGCCCGACGCTTGAGCAGTTGTTGAATGAGCCTTGTCCAAGGCATGGCTCTAGGGAGAAGCCGGCCACTCATCTATGGAAGGACTGCGCAATCATGAAGGCCTTCAAAACTTCCAATGCTTTTAATGGAAACAATGGCCCGGGCGGCGGCTCAGGCGCCGGCGGTTTTCATGGCCCGGGCGGCGGCTCAAATCCCAATTCTCAGAATTTCCAAGGGGGTTTTAATCAGCAATCTGGCCAGGGTAATCAGCAGCAGCAGCAGGGGGGTACCAGACCAATCCAAAGCAGCTCAATGGTGGACAGTATCATGTGTTCACTACCAGCCTGTGCAAGCGAGATCAGAAGCTTCAGAAGAGGGCTGTAAATGCTGTTGAGCCGGCGATTCCCCGCTATTTAAGATGGTCTGAGCAGCCTATCATATGGAGTAGGGAAGATCACCCTCCCCGGGTCGATAATCCGGGTCACCTGGCCTTGGTGGTGGCCCCTCAGGTTGGGGGATATAAATTCACTAAAGTGCTCATCGACGGAGGCAGCAGCATCAACATCCTCTATTATGAGACCTTCCGTCGTATGGGTTTAACTGATAAGAACCTCAGCCAGTCCAATACTGTTTTCCATGGGGTGGTACCCGGTAAGTCGGCGTATCCAGTCGGTAAGATCGAGCTGGAAGTAGCCTTTGGAGATGAGTACAACTACAGGGCGGAAAAACTAACCTTTGAGGTGGTTAAGATAAGAAGTCCGTACCATGCTTTATTTGGGCGGCCGGCTTACGCCAAGTTCATGGCACGGCCGTGTTACGTGTATTTGCAGCTCAAGATGCCGGGTCACAATGGGACCATTACGGTTCATGGCAGCCAAAAGATAGCCTTGGAGTGTGAGGAAGGCGACGCGGCTTACGCTGAATCTGTTTGTGCAACAAAGGAGTTGAAGTTTTACAAGGACAATGTTGACCCGGCAGATATGATGTCTTTGAAAAAGCCAACCACGGAGCATGAGCCGGTAATGAAATTTAAGTCAGCTGATGAGACTAAACTTGTTGACTTTGTTCCAGGTGACTCATCTCAGCAGTTCAGCATCAGTGCCAATCTGGATCCAAAATAGGAAGGCACGCTCATCGAGTTCATCCGTGAGAACAGGGACATCTTTGCATGGAAACCTTCTGACATGCCGGGTGTACCTAGAGAACTCACTGAGCATACTCTCAATATTGATCCGAAATTTAAGCCGGTCAAGCAATTCCTCCGGCGGTTTAATGAGGAGAGGCGGAAAGCCATTGGTGAGGAGGTAGCCCGGCTCTTGGCGGCCGGGTTTATTGTTGAAGTTTTTCATCCAGAATGGTTAGCTAACCCGGTGCTCGTGCTCAAGAAGAACGGCACCTGGCGGATGTGTGTGGCCTATACGGATTTAAACAAAGCTTGTCCGGCTGATCCTTTTGCTCTCCCCCGTATTGATCAAATTATTGATGCTACGGCGGGTTGTGAGCGTTTAAGCTTTTTGGATGCTTATTCTGGATACCATCAGATTAAAATGGCAGTTAAGGACCAGGAGAAGACGGCGTTCATCACTCCCTTTGGAGTCTTCTGTTATGTGTCTATGCCTTTTGGGCTCAAGAGTGCACAGGCGACTTACCAGCGTTGCGTGCAGAATTGTCTTCATATCCAGATTGGGCGCAACATTCATGCCTATGTGGATGATATCGTGGTTAAATCCAGGGAGAAGGAGACCTTGATAGATGATCTGAGAGAGACCTTTGATAATCTCCGGGTTTACAAGATGATGCTAAACCCGGCCAAGTGTGTTTTTGGTGTTCCCGCAGGCAAGCTCTTGGGTTTTCTGGTTTCTCACAGAGGCATTGAAGCTAACCCGGAAAAGATCAAGGCAATCACCTCTCTGGCTAAGCCGGCGTGCATAAACGACGTCTAGCGTCTGGCGGGTCGCATCGCTCCTTTGAGCCGGTTTATAAGCCGGTTGGGTGAAAAGGCCATGCCACTGTACCAGATGATGAAGAAAACAGATGACTTTATCTGGAATGGTGCTGCTAATGCTGCTTTTGAGGATTTGAAGAGACAGCTGGCTGAGCCACCAGTCCTTGCTGCTCCTGTTGACAAGGAGCCTTTATTACTGTATGTAGCCGCTAATACACGAGCCGTCAGTGTGGCTGTGGTGGTGGAGCGTAAGGAAGTGGGTAAGGAGTATCCGGTTCAGCGGCCGGTTTACTACGTCAGCGAAGTACTCATTGAGTCCAAACAACGGTATCCACATTGGCAGAAGCTTGTTTATGGGGTATTCATGGCAAGCCGGAAGCTTAAGCATTATTTCCAGGGTCACCCTATCACTGTGGTTAGTTCTGCTCCCCTAGGAGATATCATCCAAAACAGAGAAGCCACAGGAAGAGTTGCTAAGTGGGCTATAAAACTTGGGCCTCATGGTCTAAAATACGTGCCACGCACTGCTATCAAATCTCAAGCATTGGTGGATTTCATCAACGATTGGACCGAGCTGCAGGTGCCTAAAGAGAAACCGGATAATACATACTGGACTATTCACTTCGACGGGTCCAGGAAATTGGAGGGCTCGGGGGCTGGAGTTGTATTAGCTTCCCCTCGAGGTGACAAGTTTTGCTATGTGCGACGGTTGATGTTTCCCTGTACTAACAATGCAGCTGAGTACGAGGCCTTGCTCCATGGTCTTCGGATGGCTAAGGAGATGAGCTTAAGCCGGGTAAGGTGCTTTGGCGACTCAGATTTAGTGGCCCAACAAGTGTCAGGCAAGTGGGATTCCAAGGACCCCTCATGGCGGCTTATCGCCGTGAAGTTGATGCCATTGCTGGACATTTTCAGGGTTACCAAGTAGAGCACATCGATCGCAGGAAGAACGAGGCGGCTGATGCATTAAGCCGGCTGGGCTCTCAGCGAAAGCCGGTGCCGCCTAATACTTTCTTGGACATTTTGCATAACCCTTCTGTTAAGTTGCCTACAGAGGAAGACTTGGCTGTTCCTGACCCGGAAGCACAGTTGGTGGCGGCTCTCCACATTATCCCAGATTGGACAGTACCATACTTGGCTTACATGACCCGGGGAGAATTGCCTGAGGATGAAACTTTGGCCAGACAAATAACCTGGCGGTCTAAGTCAATGATAATTATCAATGGCGAGCTGCATCATCGCAGTGTCACTGGAACTTTCCAGCGTTGTGTTTCCCCTGAGGAAGGTCAAGAAATTTTACGTGAGATTGATGAGGGGGATTGTGGCCATCATGCCGGCTCAAAATCCCTTGTGGCCAAGGCTTTTCGTCATGGTTTTTATTAGCTGACGGCTCATGCTGATGCAGAGGACTTGGTCAGTAAATGTGACGGTTGTCAGAGGTTCTCACGACGGGCTCATGTGCCGGCTCAAGAGTTGAGGATGATTCCAATCACTTGGCCATTTGCGGTCTGGGGGCTTGATATGGTTGGGCCTTTTAAAAGGTCCAAGGATAAGAAGACCCACCTCTTGGTGGCGGTCGACAAGTTCACAAAGTGGGTTGAGGCAGAGCCAGTTAGTAAGTGTGATGCAGCCACAGCGGTTCAGTTCATGAAAAGTGTGATATTTCGCTTTGGTTTTCCAGACAGCATTATAACTGACAATGGCACCAATCTGTCTAAGGGCGCCATCGAGGAATTTTGTCAACGAGAGCATATTCGGCTCGATGTTTCATCAGTGACTCACCCTCAATCCAATGGTCAGGCTGAGAGAGCCAATCAGGAGATCTTGAAGGGCATCAAGCCCCAACTTTTGGTCCCTTTGCAACGGACGCCGGGTTGTTGGGTGGAGGAGTTACCCTCCGTGTTATGGAGCATCAATACTACTCCTAACAGATCTACGGGTTACACGCCTTTCTTCATGGTTTATGGAGCGGAAGCGGTCCTCCCTAGCGACATCCGTGATGACTCGCCTCGAGTGGCGGCTTATGTTGAGGCGGATAATGAGCAGGCGCGTCAAGATGCTCTTGACTTGTTGGACGAACAGCGTGATGTGGCAGCAGCTCGCTCGGCGATTTACCAACAAGACCTGCGCCGCTATCACAGCTGCCGGGTTAAGTCCAGGGTCTTTCAGGAAGGTGATCTGGTGCTCCGGCTCATCCAAGATCAAACAGATGCACACAAGTTATCCCCGCCTTGGGAAGGGCCCTTTGTGGTCAGCAAGAACTTGCACAACGGGTCATACTACCTTATCGATGTTCGGGAGCACAAAGATTCACGTAAGTCGGAGGAAGAGACCCGTCGGCCGTGGAACATAGCTCAGCTTCGGGCTTATTACACTTGAGCCACCAGCTCCCATAATGTACATATTTCTATGGCCATGTATATATTATGATAAATAATAAAGCAGGACCTCTGTCCTTTTTTGCTCCAAAGGTAAATGTATTATTGTTATTTCCATTACAACATTACATGGTCACTTGGAGGTTGATCCGGCTTATGATCGTATTCGAATCTAGTCGTTAAATATGATCACTTGGGGGCTTCCTGTTCAAACATAGGTCGTATTCGAACCAAAGAGAACATAGCTGTCGATACCCACTTGATTGGCAAATTGCCGAGCTCATTGGGGAGTTTTTCTTGATCATATTTGAATCATAGCTCAACCCCCTTTGGGAACCGACGTGGATCGTATTCGAATCAGCGTCGTTAAACAACTCTCAAGGTCATTTGGGGGCTTCCTGTTCAAACATAGGTCGTATTCGAACCAAAGAGAACATAGCTGTCGGTACCCTCTTGATCGGCAACGCCAAAGCCACTGGGGGCTATATGATTGCATCCGAATCTTAGCTTAACCCCTTTGGGACGGTTCTCTGGTCGTATTCGAATCAGAAGCCCCTAAGATTTTGATCTTTTGGTTTTCAACAAGTTCTTTTGATCATATCAAAAGTGTGCATGGGTGGTTCTTACTCCACCGGCTTAACTTTGATTAATAATGTTGATAGCACACAATAAGCACTATAGGTGCTGGTGAACCGGAGTTGAGTTCTCAACCTCATTATTTGGGTTACATAAACCGGAAGTATACTTGAAGGCTTGCAGGTATGCTATTATAGTTATCTCGAAGATATAATTGAGAGCCGGTCTTTTATGACCTTGGTTCATATTCCGGGTTATATGTAAAATATATGACTCTCCATGCGGTAAGCCGCCTAGAGACTTGTGATTTGTTTTTTCTATACAGGACAATTAAAGACATCTCTTTAAGATTAAGGAAAGTAAATGATCAAACATAACCCGGAGGAATATAAAAGAGCAGCTTCAACAGAGTTAAGCGCAGCACACGTGCACGATGGCACGACAAAATTAAGTGTTTGTCCTACTCTATTACAGGACTCGCCGAGTCCAAAAGGTGAGGCATTGTTTTTAAGGCATAACCATGAGCCGCCTAAGAAATCAAAGTGCTTGTTGGGTTGAAGCTCCCGGCTCATCCCTCTCCGCTCCTCCGGCGGTTTCCATGACCTGGAAGGTTGATGATTTCCAGTCAATGCCACTCAAGGCTTCAAATTGAGCCTCGTCATCAATTAACTCGGCCGGATCAACTTCTGGGGCGAAGGTATGCTTACGAGTCGGAGGGATCAGGCTGACTGCTTCATAGCGTGGAGTTGGGATCCTCTGATTTTCCGCGTCATAGCCCGGTTGATACTTGGTAAGGTCTGTGTCATTCCCAATCAAGGTGGGCACCGGGCGCACGCTCTTCACACAGGCGGCGAAGTCTTTCTGGTCAAAGGGGGTGCCGTCTTCCTTCAGGCTGGGGTATCCAAGAGCGATGTCGGCCGGGTCTAGCTCCGGTAGAAACGCCTTGGCCCGGCTCAGAGCGGCTCTAGCTCCGGCGCTTGCAGAAGCCCGTCTCAGCTCTTGGAAGTGTTGAGGAATTACGGCAAGCCCCCTGAGTACGTCTGCCAGGTGAGTGGGAATCTCATTTGACAGAGCCACAATGGCTAAGGCACGCTGTGACCCGGTGTAAAGTTGCTCTACCAAGGTATAATCCGCCTTCAGCTTGGTCAGCATGTTCTGATTGAGATTGGAACTTCTGGGACCTGCATGACAAAGTCAGGTGAGCTGACGGCAATCGTGAGGTTTCTGGGAAGGGAATGGTGTAAACTAGTTAGAAACTTGCAGAGTAACTTACCAAAGATTGCGGAGACCATCTGAGACACATGGCGTTTTAAGCCGGAAAGTTCGACGGTCCTTTCAGTAAGAGCGGCCTCCGCTTGTTCGGCCCGGCTGAGCAAGGCAGTCTTCTCATCCGCCCAGGCTTTTCTTTCTGCTTCAAATTTTTTCTTCAGTTTCTCTTGTGCAGAAACACTGAATTCAAATTTGGCATTGGCCTTTTGGGTCTCACTTTCCTGAGTCTTCAGGAGGTTCTTTAGATCGGACATTTCCGATTGAAATTTCTTGCAGGCAGCCTGTACAATTTCCGGGTTACAGTTTGGGTGATTATCATGCAACATTAAAGTCCCAAGCACTTTGCAGGCAAAGGTACTTGGCACTTGGGGGCTAATGTATGCTGAGAAGCTCTATTTACAGTGCCGGTTCATGAAAATAAGTCCCAAGCACTTTGCAGGCAAAGGTACTTGGCACTTGGGGGCTAATGTGTAAGGTTGCTCAACTACTTGGTTAAAGAAAGGAAAGAACCGGGTGAACTATGCTGTTTAGGCCGGCCCTTGAGTGCTACCAGGTAGGCCGGTTTTTCTTGCAGTAGTTATTAAGCCGGACTTGCCGGTATTAAGTCTACAACATATTTTATCATAAGTCATAGACTTGGGGGCTGGCATGGTAAGGGTAACTATGGAGTAAGCAAGAGAATCATACCTCAGATTTTTGCTGGATTTGCTTCACCATGTCAATTTCCAGATCCCGGCTGTTGTGCACTTGATTAACATAGCCGTAGACAATATCTCCAATGCTCAAATTAGCATAGTCAGTGATGTCCAGCCTGGCCCTGTGGCGTTCCAGCAGTTCTTCCTTGGCAGAGCATCTAGCTAACACAGTGGGTCTCCCCGGCTCGACAAACTCTGTCCGGGTGATTACAATGTCCGGGTAATCGGCCGGTTGAGCCGGGCTGGGGATCTCCGGGTTATCAGAACCCTCCATGACTTGTTCTTCAGATGGAGCAGTGGTGGTTTCAGGAGCAGAGACAGACGGCGGCTCAGGAGCAGAAGCCTCAGGTTCAGTTAAGACCGGCTCTTCGACCGGCTTATTTTTCTTCGCCCTCTTGCTAGGCTTTACTTGTACACTGAAAGTCAAAGAGTTAGTGCAAAAACATGAGTAAGATAAGCACAAAGTAAGCTGATCATCATTACCCGGGGGCGGTCTTGAAGGCCGGCAAGCTAGACTGCATGGAGTCGCCGGAAGAAGGTGAAGTTCCCTGATAGTTTGAATCACAAGAATTGAGTGGTTGACAAGTGATGCCCGCCAAAGGATGAAAAGGATATAAGTCGGAGATAACCTCGGCCTGGCGCTTCCTTGATACTTCGGGTAAGCCGGAGGAGAGGTCTGCATCCTTGCTGGTCCGGGTCTGCCTCTGACTCTCATGAATCTGTCGCTTCAAAAGAAATTGAGGATCTTGATAAGCTAAAGGATGTGAAAATCTTACTTTCCGGGTTACTCTTCGGACTTTCAGTCTTGGCAAGGGCTCCGAGTCGGAGGAAAGTATAGTTACCTCTTCAATCACCGGGTTACTCGCTCCGGTATCCTCGTGCTGATAATCAGTGTCAATAAGATGGTTAAAAAAGGATCCTAAAGAATCAAGGGCTACCTTTGACTCGGAGGTGTCTTCCAGGTGAAGCAGGTCCGAGGCGCTAGGCTTACTCCCTTTCTTGCGGGGAGCGGCTCTCCTGGTAGCTTTTTTAACCTTCCTGGCTTTCTTAGCAGCTTCATGGTCATATCTGACCTTCCAGAATTTATCATTAGCCTGTAAAGTACAACAAAGATTAGTGAGCTAAGACAAAACCGTTAAAATGAAAGGAGAAGCATTCAGGTCGATGGTTTACTGCAGGAGCTGGGTTAGTCTTGCAGAAAGGGCTTAAGCCCACTCTCCCGCAATCTGCCAGGCTCTCGTTCAGAAGCGACTTGGTTGTATCAACAATAACGTCTTCAGGTAAGTCGTCTGGGCTGTGCCGTAGAGGGTCATCTTTCTGGCCTGTGTACTCACACATCAAGCTGGGGCGGCGGCTTAAAGGAATCACCCGCCAGGCAACCCAGACCCGGACCAGATCAATACCATTTAAGCCGTTCCCTAGAAGAGCTTTGATTTTGTTGATGGTGGGTGTAAGTGGTTGACGTTCAGCTTGAGATAATTTGTCTGGCAAGGGGTGATTTGATTCCAGACGCAGGGCGCGAAAGCCGGGCAGAGGGTTCTCGTCAGCCGGAGAAGTGTCCTGGCAGTAGAACCATGTCTGGTTCCAAATTTTGGGTGGCTTGGCGGCTCAGCATAAGGAAAGAGACAATCTCTCCGTCGTTGGATTGAAATTCCGCCAAGTTCCAAGCTAGGCCCGTTGGCACACTCATTCTGGCGGTTCAGATAAAACAGCTCCCTAAAGAGCAGTAGGCTAGGCTCTTCTCCAAGGTACACCTCACAGAACACTTGGAAGTTACAAATGTTCGACACGGAATTGGGTCCAATGTCTTGAGGTCGCAGATCAAAAAAGTGCAGAACATCTCTGAAGAATTTTGAGCCAGGAGGTGCAAAACCCCGGCTCATGTGATCAGCAAATATAACAACCTCTCCGTCTCTCGGTTGAGGCCTCTCTTCGGACGGGTCAGGAGCTCGGTAGGACATGACCTCCTTCTTAGGCAGGTAACCCATTTTTACGAAGTCATCCAAGGTGCTATCAGTAACGTTGGATCTCACCCATTTGCACGTAATGGGCGCTTTGGGAGCCTTGGGCGGCATTGTGAAAGATGGAAGCCTATGACAAAAGGAAATTTCCGGTTCAAATTTAAGCCGGAGGAAGACTTTAGTTCAGTATTCAAGATGGTGGCTTATGAAGGGGCCTAATGATATATGGCTAATTGTGTCGGGTTATCTAAGCCATTGGGGATATCATAAGTAATTCAAGTTATTTAAAACTCTATTACAAATGAGCCGGAAATTTCACAAAGCATGGCCTCTTTTAAGCCGGCGATACGAGACGCCATGGCTAACAGATGCAGTTTTTTGTCTAAGTGTTGCACAAACATGTTTCACAGATTGCAGGGATTATTTTGGATCAAACGATTGTCCAGAAAGAAAAAATTCTAGACCTAAAACTGATAGAGAGAAGCTCATAAGCTCTAAATGAGGTCTTTTTGCGGGAGAGAGGGATCTACTAGCATAAAAATGGGTGAGAAACTACTACCGCAGGAATTTTGTACCATTTTCGGATCAAAAGGAACCTCGGTGGAGGAACTATGAAGAAACCGAGATGAAACTACGAAGAACAGGGAAGAAACATGGAATCCTAATGCGAATCTACTGTATGGGGTAGCAAAGATTTACTGGTGCCGATGAGCAGCTGAGGTCGCCGCCGTTTCTCTGGACCGACTCAGGGTGATGCAGCGGCCGAGGTTGATGAAGACGAGGGGCGCGGTGGCGGCGGCGGAGCTCGGGCTCTGGGGCGTCAGAGGAGGAGGACGATGGATCGAGAAGAGTGACGAAGGCTTATGGGCCGGGCCTATTTATAAGGGGCGGCTGGTAAATGGGCGCGAGAAACGAGGAGGCTGAAGGCATGATGATCTTGCCGTAGAAACGCCTCGATTCTCGGAATGGTTATTAAGATAAGATCCGTTGGGATATGACAGAATAAAAATGAATTTAATGGAAGATGACGTCATGGCGGGTTACCAGGAATCCAGAAGATGACGTCACGACGGGTTATAACCTTCGCACAAGCAGAAGCTGGAAGATTTTCTCTTAAAGGTATTGAAGATTGACATGAACTGGTTCAAATCAATCTGGGGCCTAATGTTGAGGATATAACCATTAGAGTCACCCGCCCAGGAGGGGCCGGGTTATGTCATAATGATCATCACGTGAAGCCCAGTGCCAAGCTTGAGGATGGCGGTTCAGTAATGGGCTTAAGACCCGGAGGCGGCTTAAGGCCCGTAGTGATAAACCGCCGTTATGGCAAGACTTGTAGTGTAAGGCAAGAATAGTTGAGAGTCCGAGCCGGACACTGTTATAAGCCGGCTGGGACTCTGAGAGCCGCTGGGCGTCAACCTCTCTATATAAAGGGACGACCCGGCGGCGGTTCAGGACAAGTAAGATGAGATCGATAGCCAAGCAGAGCGGTTTAGCTCCTGGTCATCGAAACCCTAAGTAATACCACCTCAACTGGACGTAGGCTTTTACCTTCACCGTAAGGGGCCGAATCAGTATAATCCTCGTGTCCTTTGTCCCGTTTAACCCCTTTAAGCTTCCTAGCTGCGATGGCTCCACGACTAAGTCTTTGCACGAGGACATCTGCCGTGACAATTCCACGACAGTTGTCCCATTCCAAAATATCAAATGCCTACGATTGTGGAATGGGCAGGGTTTGCCATCAGTTCAGACATTGACATGGCACCTCATGCTAAATAAACCAGCTGTTCTTTTGGTGCAGTTCCACCAAAATCAACCAAATTCGCGCGTAGCTTGTATCATTTCGCCATTATATGTTGCAACGCCTTGAACTTATCGGCACCTCCTTTCTTGTGGTGGAAATGAATGATTCGATGTATTCATGAACATTTTGTGCAGTTCCCATTGAAATCAAGCTGAGCACCCCTGTTTGCACAAATACAAAAAAGTGATTAGTATAAAGCAAACTGTACTATGAATTGACAGTTTCAACAGGCACATACATGGTCCATGTAGAGCACACTTTTAGAAAAATGGAACTCACCAGAAAGAATCCTAGAACAACATTGTACTCGCGCATCACAGCAAAAAAATGGAGATTTGCCAGTCCTTCTGAGCTGAAGTTAGTTTGGTCTTGTGGGGAGTAATGTAACCATCCTTCAATTGCTCCTTCTGATGAGAAGATAGACAGGGCTTCTTCATCCTGGCATAATCGGAACTAGTCACTTCACGTACTCCATATTATTCTTCAGAGGAAGATGATCCTGTTGTTTAAAGACAAGAGGACTACTAAATGCTAGCATCCCTGTTTGCTCGAAAAAAAGGAAAGGAAATATTTAAAACAGCACAGATGAAGCACTTCTCAAGGACAATACCACTTTTTCATGACAGTATCTAAACAGTAGCACTACACCAATAGAGATGACAAAGTTCAAGCATATGGATGAAATCAGTGGGCGAGTACCAACCTTTGTCAGGAGGCTTATTGTGTAGAGCATACAGATGAAGCACTTCTCCGGAACCATCTGTTGCTATCTACGGTGGTGGCCATACTTACTATATACTCCTCGATTAGTTTAATGTTTCCAACATCTTCTTGTGCAGTTCCACTAAAATATATGGTATCTTGAAAGAAGATCCCTGTTTGCACAAGTAGAGATAATTACATATTACATTAAGAGTGGCATCAAATCAGTGGCAAATCAATTGCTCGTTCCAGCCATAGCAATAAATTAAGATGCAAAACTATATCATTACTTGTGTCATCACAATTCCAGTGCTTCATTACAGTACCGGGAGTTGATTTTTGTTTTTCTTCCGCTTGTTCTTCCCCTTCATCACTTGGTTCAATAACAGACAAGCTTCGCCTTCAATGTAAGATTTGGCATGTCAATTAGGGAGCACAAGTATAGTACTAAACTTAATTTTCTGATGAAAGTGGCAAAATACAGGCCAGCAGTTGTGAAATATCCTTATCTTACCTCAATGGGATATTACGGTGCACATACAGATTGGAAGTCTTGTCTCCATTTGTGCAGTTCACTAAAATCAAGCAACATTATCGTACAAGTAGCACAACATATGAAAGCACACTGCAGAATCATGTGAAAGAAGGCTAGTACTGACCTCTCATGATGCGGAATTAAAACAACTCACAAGAAGAAGATGTGAACCAAATTCGCCTTAACGGATAGGAAGTAAGATCTCCTCTTGTGCAGTTCCACTAAGATCAAGCAATCAAGCAACATTGTCGGTGTGACATTTTGGTTGAACTGCACAAAACACTCTTAAAACAAAAGTGTTTTGTGCAATGCAACAAAAGGTCACAATGGCAACGAGGTGAAGTAGATAACCCTGTTTACACAGAGGTGCAAAGGAAACAATTAGTGGTCAATAACGGTGGATGACACAGAAGCCAACAAAAAGAAGCATCTACCTTATCTAAATGGGAAAGAAAGCAAGACAGTAGCATTTCTCAAATGGTGGCATTGATTAATATTAACATAGAGATTATATTAACAATAAAATTCGGTAAACATGTAATTTGCTTTTAACTGTGGCATTGCACCAATTTTCCAGCGGCATTATTAGAGGGTGTTTGTTTACAGGGACATTTTGGTGTAGGGACTAAAAAAACTCCGTGTCAGTCCCATCTAAACCAAACAGGAGGGACGTTTAGGGACTAAAAGTGGGCATTTGGGACTAAAGAAAGAAGACCCCGAGGGAGACTTTTTGGGACTTTTTCCAACAGTTGCCCCTACCACGCATCGCACCTTGTCTCTATTAGTTCATTACTAGGGGTAACATGGTCTTTTAGCATGTCATTTAATTACCTCTAGTCCATGTTTAGTCCCTGGAACCAAGCAGGTAGGGACTAGGGAGTTGTTAACCAAACAGGGCCTTAGATTAACAACAGCTAATAAGTTGCACGGGACAGTGGACGCACCAGCACCATATGCCTCTACCGATGTACTGTGGTCATGCACAGTCTGTTGCAACAAAGAACAAACAACCAAGGAGCATATTTGTGTTGGTCCCAGTTTTGTTATCTTTAGACACCTTTCCCTATGTGAGCGCAACAAATCTAGTCCTGCTCAAACTCTACAGCCTCGTCCCTTCCTTTCCTTTTTGAACTAGTACTTTTCCCCTTCCTTTCCTCTTTGAACCACGTCCTAGATTTATGCGATACAACTTTCCCCACTACTTTCCCCCATTCCTTTCCTCTTTGAACCACGTCCTAGATTCATGCTATACAACTTTCCCCCTTCATTTCCTCTTTGAACCACGTCCTAGATTCATGCTATATACAACTTTTCCCACTACTTCCCCCACTCCTTTCCTCTTTGAACCACGTCCTAGATTCAAGGTATACATGCAGCTAGAGAAATGCATGTGGAGTAAGTAAATTATACCTTAAGGTTCTTGGGGCGTGGTTCGGTGGGCGACGGGACGGCGGCGAAGAAGAAGGGGTCGGAGGCCCTCCCGCGCCGCCGCTGGGTGGAAAGTGAACAGCTGCGCCGGTAGTCCCTCGCCGACGGCGACAGCGTTAAGCCTCCTTCCCTTCCTGGCGGACGGATCCTGCCGGCTCTTTGAGCAGCAGTGAGGGGAGAGAGAGGCCAACGAAGTCTTGTTTAGATCTGGAGAGGGCGAGAGAGTGTGAAGAGAGCAACTACAAGCACTGAGACTCCAGCGGGAGAGGGCGAGAGAGTGTGAAGAGAGCAACTACAAGCGCTGAGGCTCCAGCGTGTATATATATACTGGAGAGAGAGTGTGAAGCATGCAAACCCTAGAAAACATTTTGACCAGTCAAAGAATCCTCCTGGCACAAATTATGCTCAAGTGTAGTTATCGAACCCGAGACCTCAAGTTTGATGAGCGAACAGGCTAACCAACTACACAACCCTCCCGTTATGTTCAACGAGAGGGAAATAACCTTTTATACATTCTTGCATTCGTGTGACAAGCATGCCGTGTTTTTTTGTGTGTGTGGGAGTCATTGGGATTTCAATCATAATCGTGTCATGTGGCTTTGGTGGTAAGACTATCCATAGTGGTGCAGAAATAATGCAGCCTTAGTCACCTTACCTCTCTCCACGTAGTACGTTGGGTCCCACTAGTCAGAGGGTGAAACAAACAAATTAATAAGAAAAATTAAAAGCGCCAGCGGTGTATCTTACCTCACACATCTCGCTACTGCTCGGGAACACTGTCCAATTGATCCCTCTGTTCGCTCACATACTATTTTAAGTGAATCCTTATTATAACATGCACACAAATTTTGGGCACTTGTATTCGACTTAAGTCAGTGTGCCACCGTATCTCGTATACTTACTACTCCCTCCATCTAGGTGTAATAAGTCACGTTAGAAGGTGCAATGGGACCAAGGTGCGTGTGTGTGCGTGTGTGTGTGTGTGTGTGTTTAACAACATGTGTGTGTTAGAGAGAGCGACAGATCAACCTACTCCTACAGAGAGATGTTGTGTAGTGTACGATTTTAGCCGCGAGAGTCGGTGCATCCTCTCGTTTCCGGGCGTGTTCGGTAGGGACATGCGGACAGCTGCCACGCCCGCTCCTGACCAGCCTGGCCCACCCAAAGCCCCTCCATCGCCCGCGCGCTCTTCCCGCCTGAAACGGTCAGCGCCGCTCCAAAGAATCGGTGCCGCATTCAAGCCCGGGCAGAGCGGACGC
This sequence comes from Triticum aestivum, assembly GCF_018294505.1. Taxonomy (NCBI): domain Eukaryota; kingdom Viridiplantae; phylum Streptophyta; class Magnoliopsida; order Poales; family Poaceae; genus Triticum; species Triticum aestivum. The sequence continues at coordinate 595,911,760 of NC_057799.1, forward strand.
GACCTCTCACTGGCGCAAGAGTGATGGTTGCTTCGTCCGTCCAACTTACTACTGGGTCTATGTGATTTGACGGCTCATTGGTCTTTATTACTGAGGTGGTAGGACTGCTGGATGTCCCATGCTTTCGGCGAAAGGAGGTACTACTACTAGATTACAATTTTCTCCATTCTTACAGCGGAGGCGTGCAAGAGCAGTGAAAACACGCAGGCTCAGTGATTACATGGCCCACCTCACACTATCACCGTGCGACACCTAACTCTTTACATAGTACTCCCTCCGTTCCTAAATATTACTAGATGAGTCCCCTCGCATTGCCGCGGAACAGCGGTATATCTCTCTGCGCAAAATTATCGATTTCATAGAACTAAAAAAACTCTATAACCGCATGACAAATGTGGAAGCCAAACTAAATAAACTCCCATCATCATTTAGATCATCCCACGTAAGGAAAAAAGATCAGCCAACTCCTACTGCAGAATGGGATTATATTTTTCTTTTTGACATGTTAATGGGACTTAAATGCTCACTTACATGCATGCTACCGGTGCATGCTTGCATGCAGACATGTTGATGTGATTTAAAACCCACTCACATGCATGTGCCACGGTATTTCTGCATGCTTGCATGTGGCTTAGTGCGGAGCCTCTCAACGTCTAGATCAAACGGCTATTATGGACTGATTTACTTCATCTAACGGCTACATCAATTTTGATGATGTGGCTCAAGGAGAGGATAGAGAATACCTAGTAGTGGGGGCTAGCTATTACTAGTAGATAAGTCTTTGTAGAGATTCCACTACATACGGAACAAAATGAATGAATCTACACTTAAAATGCATCTATATACATCCGCATGTGGTTCATGATGAAATCTCTACAAAGACTTATATTTAGGAACAGAGGAAGTACTAGTATAGTACGTACTGTAATTTATGAGCGAGATAAATTTGTACAATGCTATGAAGCTTCCAGCTTCTGTTACATGTATCTTGCGTCCAAGGTTGCCTGTTGCAACCTTTCATCAAATACAAAGGAGACTAACAAGCATGCTATTGCATCTCAATGATTTACATATCATAGCAAATATGTACTCCCTCCGTTCCAAAATAAGTGTCTCAACTTTGTGCAAACTTTAGTAGAAAGTTGTACTACTACTAAAGTTGACACTTATTTTGGAACAGAGGCAGCTAAAGGAAAAAAATGATCCATGCAGTCCCTAGCCCTTGAACCGTGAACCCTGACCAGGCTTCAATTTGCTGGCAACGTTCGAGCTTCCTAATAAATGAAGTTTGCAACCTTTTGACCATCGGATCATTTTGTGCAGTTTCACCAAAATCGAGATGAGCATCCCTGTGGCAAAGAAATTGAAGAAGCGTGATTAGAATAAGATTACTGGGACTAGCTGATGAGACATAAACTCATCACAAATACAGTACGTAGAAGCCAGTAGAGGTATGTGCGGGGCAAAGAAGTAGAGAAATATCCACAGGGAGTGATGTGGGCAGCTGGAGCAGTGGTGCAAGCCGGCTGTAAAGGGAGTTGTACCTGAGGGACGTAGCTCAACCTTGAGGAGGGCGGCGGGAGGCGGCAACTGCCCACGTCGCGGCAGTGAGCAAGGGACGAAGGCAACCTCACCGGCTTTGTGAGAGAGAACGGCGGGGACCCCTGATCGGGACATGCCGATAGTGGGTTTTCGCCGTCGGCGACGGCCACCGCATATACACTAAGCATCCACCCCTTCCCCAAGCGGACGTGATCCGCCGGGATGTTAGAGATGTGGCCACAGTCGTTTTGTGCGAGAGAGTGTGAAGAGAGCAACCCCAGCAAGCAACCGTGTAGGCTGGCCCGTCCTGACTATGTATATAGTGGAGCGGTTTCCTTTTCTCTCCATATGAACCTATCATATTGCGTACGTGCCACTGAAGAAAAAAAACTTTATTTATAAATGTCGCGGCACCTACTACTCGTTCTCCTATAACCTTGCGCTTGGCATCTCCAAAATATTAACCTTGCAAGCTCTTCGCCTCTTCGGGAAGTCGAACAATAATGGTAGTGCAGTATATATCGTTCTGGCTATATGAGACCGAATGAATTGCTGCACGTCCACCACGTTGGCGAGGGTCGAGGGGCGAAGGAGAGTGCTACATACGGAGCAAAATGAGTGACTCTACACTCTAAAATACGTCTATATACATCAGTGTTTGGAGTATGTACTAGTAGTTCATATTGAAATCTACTAAAGGACATATATATTCCAAACAATATGATATAATCTCTATAACCAAGGTAGTAGGGACGAGGAGTAAACGGAGGGAGTAGTAAATTTTTCTCCTCGTCCTGCGAGCCACCGCGCGCATGGGCGAGGGAGCGGGCGTAAGGCGGAGCAAGCTTCACCTCATCCTGCGAGCCACCGCGCCCGTGGGCAGGGGAGACGGCGTACTAAGCAAGCTTCTCCTCATTCTGCGAGTTGACGGGACACATCAAAAGTACTCCAGTGTATAGAGCCTTGCCTCTAAGGTAGGCCACACATGGTTTGCCTCTTTTTTTAACATAACACGTCAAGTCGCAATTTGTTTGTTCACCCGTGGTAGACGATCCTCCCTCCACCAAGTGGACAACCGGTACACGTGCCAAATTACCATGTGGGTTGCCTTTATCGTACAGAAATGAGCTCCACCATGTACCCGCGCGGGTGTGGTTGGGAAAGAGACGGGAGTACGTGCGCCGTGCATGCACCTCTTCTCTTCGTGCACGTCACCCACCTACGTGGGTGTGTGTGAGAGATACAAACCGCGTTCGTGAGTGTTTTTTGTTTTGGAGTGGGGGTGGGTTGGGGGTTGATTTCGTGAATTATTTGTGGGAATATGTGTCGATGACATCTCAAACAAAATTTTGCATGCAATGTGTGTGAAATGGAGGCCTATCCATATCATACATAGAGGGTCAGGCAATCCACGAGAAGAGAGGGAGCGGCCATAGCTATCGATAGAGTCGAAGAGAGGATCAAGTGGGTGGGTGCGAGATCGATGAAGAGAGCCATCGAAATTGTGTGTGTGTGCAAGTCAAATATATAGGGCGACTGGCCTACCGGAACGTTAGAGGGCACATGTCAAGTTTGTGTGTGGCAGGGAGACATGACTAGAGCGCTTGATGTATCGGTGTGTGTGGGGGGGAGGGGGTGGGGGGAGGGTAGGCAGAGGCCTAACTATAGAGGTAGAACGACTCGTATATGTGTTGAGAAGGAGAGACCCAGCTATGTCTTGAGGGAGATCGGTCGACATCCATACATAACTGAAGGACGGGAAATATTATGGGACAGAGAGAGAGAGGGAGGGAGAGGGAGGGAGAGGGGTAGAGTGCTAGATGGGTGATTGAGTTGCTTCTCGAAGATGGTGGGAGAGGCCTACTAGACATACTGAGGGTGGAACTGCAATGTTATCAATAAGAGTGGGGATGTGTTTCTGTGTGTGCCTGTGCGTGATAGATCTGTCGGGACGCATCCATGGATGATGAAGGGGAACCATGTGTTTGGTAAGCAAACCTAACTAGATCGGTAGATCAATTGTTGTTTGTCGGAGGAAGGGAGAGACACAACTAATGAGGTAGATCGATTGACGTGTGGGTAAAAACGAGTTATAAGGACCTAGCTAGCTATATGTATAGCGAGAGATCGGTCGGTGTACGTCCATTTGTTAGAGGCAAATAAGGCCCAGCGAGACGGATAGACAGAGAGAATGGAGCTAGGAGGTGGTGCGAGAGGCCCAACTACTAGCTAGATAGGGGGAGGAGTGTGCGTTTGTGAGATCGATGAAAAGAGGGGCGAGAGTTTACACGTGTGTCTGACCATATGAGAGACACGAGGCAAGGACACATAAAGGAGGAGATTGAAGGTGTGTGTGTATGTTGTAGGCAGGCATCGCTGGAGAGGTTTATCTATCGGTGTGTGTCGGAAAGGAGTTGTGGAGACTCTGGGAGAACGACCTAAAGAAAAAAAATGAATGTGCCCGGTGGATAGAATGCCGACAGAGGGGGAGGGCGAGGAGGGCGTGTGCATGCACGAGAGAAAGTTAGTGGGAGCTACAAAGGTTAGAGGATTGTGTGGGTGTAAGAGACTAACAAAGATCATAATTTGATATGAAAGCGGATTCATATATTTGAATAGGAGATCATAGTGTTTTAAACATTGCATGCATGAATATAGCGGTGATACACGTGATGTGCACATGTTATACCATAATGTGATAATGCATGGCGTTTGCAACTCACAACTAAATGCCGAACAATCTAAACCATACTATACATCAAACAATCTCACATTTTATTTGAATTTGTGATAATGTGTGGCGTTTGCAGCTTACAACTAAATATCGAACAATCTAAACAATACTATATATCGAACATTCTCACATTTTATTTGAATTTGTGGTAATGTGTGGTTTTTGCAACTCACATCTAAATACTTGTAGGCGTAGGGGGCGGGGCACCATACATAATGTGATAAACACATTATACATATGAGACATTGTTTAGATTATGAAGATCTAGCTAGAGCTAGAAATGTAATGTGATTTGAAATCAAAATAAAGTGGATTCAAAAAATCTAGTTCGAGTTCATATAGTACACATAGTTCATATGTAACTCGAGACTAATCATGTGGTGTGCTGTGAAGATAATACACAAAAGATGGTTTAACTTGACAATAATGATGATTGTAGATCTTATTAAAACAGAGAAACGAATTCAAATGCTTTGACTTCACAACAATCATTACTGTAGATCTTATTCAAATAGAGAAACGAATTCAAATTTAGTTCATATTGAAGCGGTAGTATATACGTTTGGAATGCACTAAAACGTTCATTTGAGTAGTAGGTTGCATGCATTATACACGTAGCGAAATATTTTAATTGAACATAACATGAATTCAAAGTTTTGAATGACATTTGTAGTGCGCATTGATTTGGTATAGTACACGTTAGGCTTGTCCGGAAATTTCAACCCGCGCCTTGTTAGCCCGAAATATTTAAGATATATCTTTGTCTCGTTGTGCTCCGACAACTCCCTCCATCTCAACCCGCGCCTTGCTATTCCGAAATTACAACGCGCGCGAAAACTCCCACCTCCTGTGAAATCCCGACACGCGAAATGCCCGTGGTACCCCTGAACCGAAAGAACCGCCTCAAATCGGTGGGGGTACTTTCGTAACTTACCCCACATTTCGGACAAGCGCGTCTCTAAGCCATGGTTCCCCACTGCCATCCCATCTGCCCACCCATTCGTACACCGAGGCCGCGAAAACCCGCGACGAAACCCCACACCCTGCTCCGTCCGCCACCCAACCGGAGCCTCTTCCCCGACGATGTCGTCCACAGCAACACCTCGACGTCCCTCATCCACCGTACCGGATGAGGATCCGTCGTCGATCTCATCGTCCCGCCGGTTCAGCCACCCCGTCCTCCACCTCCAAGGAGCTGCCCCGACGTTCCCCTCATCTTTCGCGCCACCTCCATTCCCACACCGCCGTCTTCACCTGCACCACCGGAAGAGCATCATCATCACCGTTTCCTCGGATGAAGCTGCGGCCTAATCGGCGCCACCAAAGAGGTTGTACACTAATCGCCGCATTTTCTTCTTGATTCGATCTCAGGGTGCTGCCGGCGCTCGGTCCCGAGCCGACACGGCGCGGCTCCATCCACGGCGGCGTCGCCGGCCACTTCCTCCACGGCGTCGCTCCCTTGGCGGCGATGTCCACATCAGTAGGAGCTGCTGCTCCTTTAGCTCTCTCTCGCGCTGCTGCTCTGCTCTTGCTCTCGGTCCCCTGCCTGGTCTGCTCTTGCTATTGCTCTTGCTCGCGCTGCTGCTCTCGCTCTTGCTCTTGCTTGCGATGCTGCTCCGATTTAGCTACACTTCAGTCGACTGAATCGACTTTTGGGTCAGTCGATTTTCAGGGGGTGGGGGCTCGCCGGGGTGAAGGAAGAACCAGCCGCAGCAGGGAGGGGGGCTCGCCGGAGAGGTACCCCACTATCTATCTTAGGGTTCAAGATGGGGGCGGTGGTC